>NW_015632550.1:280276-288808 GCF_001515625.1 Sinocyclocheilus rhinocerous
ACCCAAAATGAAAATTCTGTCATTAATTACTCACCTTCATGTCGTTTCAAACCCGTAAGACCTTCGTTCATCTTCGGAACACAAATTAAGATATTTTTGATGGAATCTGAGAGCTGTCTGACCCTGCATAGACAGCAATACAACTGAAATGTTCCCAAGTCCAGAGACGTAGCAAGGAGATCTGTAAAATAATCCATGTGACAACAGGGGTTCAACTGTAATTTTACGAAGCTACGAGAATTATTTTTTAATGCGAAAAAGAAAAAAAAACTACTTTATTCAACAATTCGTCTCCTCCGTGTCACCCTGGTGCCATTTTGGAGAATATCCGCTGGACGTAAACAGAATTTTCATTTTTGGGTGAACTAACCCTAGCAATTGTTCAACCACTTGTCGCAGAAAAAAAATCTGCTCGATGCAGGATCGGCCACTTCGGAAGCCCGCTTGTTGATCCCTAAGGCAGGCATCGACGGCTCGTCGAAGGCGGTTTAGAAGTACAATAGAAAATACCTTTCCAGGTACCGTCAGGAGAGTAATACCCCGCCAGTTATCGCACTTGGAGAGATCACCTTTTTTCGGAAACGTGACGATCATACCTTGTTTCCATTCCTCGGGGACTGCTGAGGCCGCCCAGCAAGCATTGAGCAGGTCCGTCAGGGCTTCAACAAGGCACTGGTCGCCGGATTTGAGTAGTTCAGGCGGGATCTCGTCCAGGCCTGCAGCCTTGCCATTCTTGAGTGTCGGATTGCATTTTTCGTTTCCGCCGCTCAGATCGTGTCAAGATTTACTGGCAGATTGAGTAAAGGGTCGAGGAAGGCAGATTCAAATACTGTGGTTGGCGCTGGGTGGTTTAGGACTGCCTTGAAGTGCTCAACCCACCAATGACAAGGTGTTCTTCTTGGGTAGGAAGGGCCCTGCCATCCTGATCTTTGATTGGTGCGCCACTTCCAGATGGGGAGCTGGTGAGCTCTCGAATGATCCAACATGGAGGTTAGATCCAGCATTCTCTGGAGGTGCCCCGTCGGTGACTGATGGCTGCCTCTGCCACGGTTACCAGAGTATCTCGGAACTGCTCCCAGCGGGAATCCAGGTCATGTGTGGGGGGGGCAATAGTTCGAAGTGATTCCGGACCGTGACATTGTACTGCTGCAATATGACTGGGTCTCGGAATCGTACAACATCAAAAGGCTTTGGTTGCTGGCTGCAGGCTGGCAAACGTCAGAATTGAAGTCGGCAGGAAGTGGTCAGTACCAACATTGGCACCCCGATAACTTTGCACATCGAGAATGGATGAGCGCCAATGCTTGGAGAAGCAGACATAGTCGATCTCGTCGCACACCCTATGGGCCCCGGCGCTTTCCATGTAACTTTGTGGATCCACTTGTGTGTACGGGTTCCCGACCACGAGTCCTTGTGCAGCACAAAAAGTCAGGAGTCGCTAACCGCAGTCATTGGTTTCGGTCGCTGAACCATGGGGGTCAATCATATGATCGAACACTTGCCTTGCTGATCTGAGCATTGAGATCGCCTGCAACGATGACAAGGTCATGGCGTTGGGATATGGTTGAGCTCAAGTAGCAAGTCAAGTCAAGTCACCTTTATTTGTATAGCGCTTTATACAATACTGATTGTGTCAAAGCAGCTTTACAGTGTCAAACAGGAAAATAGTTTGTCAGTAATGCAAGAAGACAATAACAAAGAGTCATATTTCCAGCTAAAGTCAGATTCATTGATGATTCAGTGATGTTATCATCCAGTTCAGCTCTCTTCCAATAGTGTCTGTGCAATCAGTCAGTCAAGCGTCCCCAATTAAGTAAGCCAAAGGCGACAGTGGCAAGGAACCAAAACTCCATCGGTGACAGAAATGGAGAAAAAAACCTTGGGAGAAACCAGGCTCTGTCGGGGGGCCAGTTCTCCTCTGGCAAAACGAAACCAGCATGAAGTTATTTAATTCCAGGCTGCAACACAGGTGTAAAGCCGGGCTCACACTGTGCGATTTTTTAAAAAGTCCTTTAGAAAAGTCCTTCCAGAAAGACATGAACATCTTGTATGACATGGGGGTGAGTAAATTATCAGGAAATTTTTATTCTGGAAGTGAACTAATCCTTTAAAACCTCTGTTTTTTTTTCTTCAGAATTTAGCAGTAGGAAATTACCAGTCATCCAGTTTTTTATATCAACTATGCATTCCATACGCTTTGCGAATTTGTATGTTTCATCGGGCCGCGAAGAAATATAGAGATGAGATCAGCATAACACCATGTTTCTTGATAATGTCTCCCAAGGGTAACATGTAAAGTTCACAGATACCTTTTTTCTTTAAGAGGGAACATAGCTGAGAGGATACTGCCTTTTCTAGTATTTTTGATAGAAAAGGGAGATTTGAGATCGGTCTGTAATTAACTAATTCTCTAGGATCAAGTCATGGTAGAAAGAGTCCTTATCCACTTCGGAGGCATATTCTGTTGGCACATAGACTTGATAGAAGGTCGGCTTTAAATGCGTGCCTTGCTGAGATGATTCTGTCCGAGACAGAAGATGTCGTAAAAATGTTAGCCATTCACGCATTCACTGCAGAGGATCCATTGGTGAGCAATCATAAATGATGTAATCATAAAATTTCTCCAGATCTATTCCCATGTAGAACCAAACTCATATACATCTTTGATGGCCTGAGGGTGAGTACATTTTCATTCTTTTGTTAACTATTCCTTTAACTCAACTCACCACAGGTAAATTGGATATGCTGGTGGCAGGAGCCGGCACAGGTGGCACTATTACCGGCGTTGCCCGCAAACTGAAGGAGAAATGCCCAAATATTAAGGTAGACACTGATTGTCCCTGAGATCTGATGCACAGCAATTTTGTGAAATCAAAACCTCAGATAACTGTTTTGTAACAAAAAACAGAGTACCACTTCATTTTAAAATGTCAGCCAGAAAGATAATAACGGAAGAGTAAACTGGATATAATAACTGGAAGAGTAAACCACATAATGTTGAATTGTAATAAAATCATATAAGTTGCCATTGTATAAGTCACTCAGGCACTAAGTAACCAGGCAACACTGAAAATAAGTCTTGACTCATAAGAAGTGTCTGTGTTTTGGTAGATTGTTGCTGTGGACCCAGAGGGCTCGATCCTCGCTGAGCCTGATGAGCTGAACCGGACAGATAAAACTCAGTATGAGGTGGAGGGCATCGGATATGATTTTATACCCACCGTCTTGGATAGATCTGTGAGTGACTCTATATAAGTCTGCAGGTTGAAATATAAGTCTAATGTCCTTAATAAATTGCATATGATAGGGCTCTTCAGCTGACACATTTGAACATTACTTTTCTAAAAAATGATGTTTGGATAATAAAGTAAACCTAAGTTGCTTCAGTCCAGTAAGTGTTCATCTTGAAATTTTACTAACAATATCAAAGTTATTCTCACAATTACTTAAAAATAATCTGAAAATATTTCACAGAAAAAGACACATGAACCACGTTCGGAAGGTGGACGTTTGTACAATTATATAAAAAAGGCCTTTGACTTGCTAAAAAAGTATAATCTAGCTATCAGACGGCAGAAGGCATGTAGTAGATTGTGTGCAAGAGGTTTTTCCGCAAAGGTTTGATCATTTAGAGGATTTAGAAATTTGTGTATCAAATATGATAAAGTAGGTCAAATAAGGTTAAAAATATATATTTTTCTAAAATAAATTATACTATTTAGGGTGTTTAGGTTTGGTTGTTTTGGTTTTTTGTGTTGACGACGTTATTTGCAGTAAAAGTGCTCAGGTCAAATATTATACTCTCCTGTCATGTTCATCTGGATATTTTGACCCCTGGAAGGAAGAGTCCTGCTTTATGATATCCAGGTGTTTGTTGCAATAGTCCACCCACTGGTATTGCTATTTTGTTCTTTACCAGTAGATGGCAGTTGAAGTATAGTTTTGGTTTACAGTGTTCTACTGTTGGGAGACAGCAGGCAGTTCATGTACAAATAAAACACATTGCGTTTTTATTTCAGTTGGTTGACAAATGGTACAAATCCAAAGATGAGGAATCATTTGCTATGGCCCGAATGCTTATAAGCGATGAAGGGCTGTTATGTGGTAAGCACATTATCCTTTATTAACATGCACTCTAACAAATAATATCTATGAGACATGCAGCATCTTAAATTGTGGCTTAATGTCTATGAAAAGTAATATCATGATTGTAGTAGATTTGTGTAAGTATATACCGCATTGTTGTCTCTGTTGTCAGGTGGGAGCTCGGGCACTGCCATGGCGGCTGCAGTAAAGTTTGCCAAAGAGCTGAAGGAGGGGCAGCGCTGTGTCGTGATTCTGCCAGACTCCATTCGCAACTACATGTAAGGAGAAATCAGAGAGATGCACAAGATTTGGCTGCAAGCTTATTCAGCTTCAGTTTTTCCAGGGAACACAAAATAATTACATTTATTCTTTAATGCACTGTAAGTTGCTTTAGTTAAAAACATCTGCCTAATGCATAAATATAAAATATTTTCTCACCCCTGATTTTGGCTATTTTCCACAAAGACAGCTGGCTTCACTAAAGCTTGGCTCAGTCCGAAGCTATGGATGTTAGTCATCATTTTGTGTTTAAAATGTACTCTTTAATTTACTCTTTAATTTAAGGTCCAAGTTCTTGAGTGACAAGTGGATGTTCCAGAAGGGCTTTCTGAGAGTGGAAGACATCATGGTGAATAAACCCTGGTGAGCAGATGATCATTTTGTTGCTTAAGATTTAGTGTGTATATGTGAGACTGGGGCTATCTGTCACACTTTTTATTGGTAATTTATTTATTTGGCATTTATTAAGGTAGATTTAATTTTAGAAGTAAATTTCTATGTAGGCATAAAGACAACATGATAAAAGGACATGTTGTCACACAGTACACTCTTAAAAATAAAGGTTTGTTATTGGCATTGATGGTTCCACGAAGAACCTTTAACATCCATATAATCTTACCGTTGCACAAAAGGTTCTATATAGTGGAAAAAGGCTCTTTGGATTAATAAAATATTCTTCATACTAAGAACTTTTTTAACTGATCACTAAAAGGTTCCAAAATAGTTATTTTATGGCATCACTGTGAAAACCCCCTTTTGAAAATGTTAAGAGTGTATGGGGAAAGTTGTCATAATGCAGGCTGTCATTTTATAAGCTATCCAGCGAAATTTAAACATTAAAGCAATTATTAAAACTGCAAAACAATTCATGTAACAACACAACATTTAAGATGTATTTTACAAAAATATCAAACCATTATATTGGGTGGCAAATGTTGAAATTAATTAAAGTTTTAAAATACTACCTATGCTGACCCGTGATTTATAAAAAATACTCTTGTCCTGTGAACACATTTCAACTTTTTATTTAAAATCTGTCTTCATTATATAGTTGACCCATATCAAAAGGTTTTATTTTTATTTTGATGATATTGTAATAAACAAAATTAATCTATTCTAAAAAATTATTTCATTTAAAAGGGTTTTTAACTAGGTGTTTGAAACAACTCTATAGAAAACACTCTATTTGTAAATGTATTTGTTCATTTTCCTATTCGAACTTTTCACACATACTGTGAATATGACAACTTCATGGGGTGAAAGCTAGCCCCATTTTCCTTATATTAAATATATACTCCATTTATATTATTGAACATTAATACAATGTGTAGGAATTTAGAACCTGGGCAGTCTCGCGTTTTCGGTTCTGTGTTCATTCTTCATTTTTATTCATCCTTCATTCAATTTCTTCCAGGTGGTGGAATCTGAAATTACAAAGTCTAAACTTTTCTGCTCCACTAACTGTGCTGCCCACAGTCACATGCCAAAAAACCATCAAAATCCTGAAAGAAAAGGGCTTTGACCAGGCACCTGTCGTAGATGAAGCTGGGTGAGCAATACATGCAACAAAGAAAATTTCAGTCAACATTAAAATGGTGATAAACTCACTGTAATTGTCATCAGCACTTACTGTATTAAAGCTATATTGTCTTTGCAATTGAACATGATTAAATTGAGGAGTGGAATGCAGTTGTGTTTGGCTTTCTCTCTGCAGGTTGATTCTGGGAATGGTGACCCTGGGAAACATGCTTGCCTCTGTGCTTGCAGGAAAGGTCAAGCCCTCTGACCCTGTCAGCAAAGTGCTCTACAAACAGTTTAAGCAGGTGAGCCTAGTGCAGGTCTTTCAGAAAGGATAGTTTGAGCTCACTCACTCAATCTGACATTACTTCCTCCATTTTGTCTATTTTAGATCCGTCTAACTGACAATCTGGGAAAGCTGTCTCGGATCTTAGAAACGGATCATTTTGCCCTTGTGGTCCATGAGCAGATTCAGTGTGAGTGTTAATTCTGACATATTGAAGCCCTTGACCGGATAATGTGCTGTCAATTTTTTAACAAAAACACATTAGCTATGTATGCAAGGAAAACTCAGATGTAGGAAAACTAAGTCCAAAAAAACTTTTGACTTTACATTAATATTCTTATAAGGGCAATATCATATGTGACCCTGGACCACAAAACCAGTCTTAAGTGTGAATTTTTCGAAATTGAGATTTATACATCATCTAAAAATCTGGAATCTGAGGGTGCAAAAAAATCAAAATACTGAGAAATGCTTTATTTATCTTTGACATCTAGAATTCAGTTTATAAATTCAGAGTTAATGTGAAAATGTGGTGGTAGTGGTGAAGGTGACAATGATATAATGATGATAATAATATTTACATAAACATACAATAACAATAAGCCATCTGGATAAATCCAAAGAAATAAAAGTTTATGTACTCATGCAACGGTCACATTTACATTCTGTTTTGATAACTTGTATGTTATGTATTTCTGCTTCCTTTGGTCCTGTGTCTTGTTTATCGCCTTGTTTTTATAGCCCTCAGTTTTCAGTTGTAGTTATCCATTTTTTATTTATAACACTTTTTAAAAGATAACTATATGCAATAAAGCCCAAGATCCGCTCAGAGTCATAAGATAAGGAGATTTTAAAAAAGGGAAAGTAAATAAAAATAAATCAATCTAAAAAATTACATAAAGAATAAAAATTGTGTGACCGAAAAGATAAAACTCATGACCAAAACAAAATACAGATGAGTACATGTAGAACTTTAGATCTCAAAAGATCCAATAAAGTCACAACAAGCTCCGACCAAAATTGCATTGTCCTTCCGGTGGTGCTGTCCACTTTAGCCACGGTACACTCAAGAAGAGCAATATCCAACAGATAGGACAACCAAGTAGACATAGCTGGGGTAGATGGATCAAACCATAGATTCAAGATAACTTTTTTAGCAGCAGTAAGAGCAGCTGAGAGAATCCTCCTTTGATTAGCAGACAGTGACAGTGGTTGTCCATTCTCATCATTGTAGATGTTGGTTAGCTTTAGCTGTTCCTGTACTGCAAGGAACACAAGTCTATAGTGAGGCATTACTAATTAAAATTAAAGCAATACCCTGTATTTCTCAACATTAATGACTTAAATGACATCTGACTAATTTTGAAATTGTGTTATTCCAAAATTGTCAATAACCGATTATATTCAAATAAGGCAACAGATCATATTTTCTTTCATACATTTTGAGAACTACTTACTCTCATCAAGTCAGCATGATATAAAAATTCACCCTGTGTATTTTGTAAATTCATATTAGAGATCTTAATGTGAATGAATCATCCATGTTTCATAAAAAAATAAAAACATTGTAATCTTTAATCAAAATGCTTCCATTGAGAAATATTTTGTTTCATTGTGACTTTTAATTATATTCAAACACTGTGGCTTGTGTTCAAGACACTGCCACTAATATATTTTATAAACAAAATGATTACAAGCTAGATCTAAATTTGGAGGACCATTTATTACCAGGGGTCTCCAACCCTGCTCTTGGAGAGCTACCATTCTGGGCTGCGTTTCCCAATAACGTTGTGTCTTAGTGCGCTACGAAGACTCTAAAGGTATGTCCTAACTTAAGGTATACCTGTTCTAGGCGTGTTCCACGAACTATACCTGCTTCACTGCGTTATGTGAGAAAGCGGTGTTCTTTATGAAGAAGTGTTGATTTTAAATAAAGACACGCAGCGAACTTGCGTGAAACTTTTACTTTCGCTTTGCAACATACATCACGTCAGGGAATAAAACCAAGAAAGAAAAATATATGCCCAGTAGGGCTGCCACTAACGACTGTTTTTATTTCGATTAATCTATCGACTAATTTGTCGATTAATCAATTAATCTAAACGATTAATTTCCCACAAAAAATCAACCATTTTACTTAAGAATATTTTTTAAACTATATTTTATTAAACCAAATGAAATCCAAATTTCTATGAAATCCTTTTTTTAAAGCAAAAGTAAAGTGCATCCATCTCATAGTCCAAATCACTGAAATCAAAGTTCAGTATTATAGTGTAAGAATGACAACATATCCACGTGTTCTAGTCTACTAATAATAAAATTATAATCAAAAAACACTTTTTAAAGGAGTATTTACCAGAAAT
>NW_015632550.1:289947-293857 GCF_001515625.1 Sinocyclocheilus rhinocerous
AAATGACAGTCATTTCCCAGCAGAAACATCATAAATGCTATAATGTGTTTCAATGGGAGTGTGTGTGCTATGTGTGTGTTTGTGTGTGTGTGTGTGTGTGAGTTTTTTGTGCATTGGGGACATTCTGCAGTCTCAGCCCTTTGTTTGGGTATGCATCTTTTCTGGATTGTGTCAGATTTGAAAAAATCTAATAAATAAAAAAAATGCTGTTTTTTTTTTGGACATTCCATTTATTCCTATGGCCGGGTCAAAATGCCCCGCGAGGGACACTTTTGTTACTTTTTTTATTACACCCACATAGAATCCTCGAGATGACTAAAATTTTTTTGTGTGTGCTCCATGCTCAAGTGTGACAAAATTAAATTAAAAAAATCTGCAGTTTTTTCGTAAATTCCATGCTTTTCCAGTGGCGGGTCAAAATGACCCACGAGGGACACTTTTGATACTTTTTTTATAGCACCCACTTAAACTGCTCAAATTCCCTCAAATTCCCGGTTCAAGTGTGACAAACGTAACAAAGTCTCATACCATAACAATCAACGCTCCATTTTTAAAAAATCTTTAAAAATTAGTTTTGGGTCAAAATGACCCAAGGGATGAGGGTTAAAACAGCAAGTCCCGCCCCACGACCAGGGCCGGATTAACATAAGGGCTAGGCGGGGCTGAAGCCCCAGGGCCCGCGAATTGAGGGGGCCTGACGTGATTGGCTGTGGAGGAAAGGAAAAGTAGACCTATGGCCATTGGGAGCACCCGAGCTTTTCCCGGTGTGCCAATTGCAGAAATCCCACCACGCCCCCACATATTAGTGTCCGTGCTATTTTTGTCCAAAATATATGAGCGATAAAAATGTCTTTGTACTCGTTTACACTTACAGTCGCGGGTGGGAGACATCAGTCCAGTGTGGTCCAGCTGTTCTTTTGCGCTGCGCGGTTTAATCAGGTAACGTAGTGCCGTTTCATCACTTGGCTTTTAGTGTTTGTTTCCCATGCACTACAGTAAAGCCGAGGCGATTAGAAGATACCTGCAACTCTAGTGTAAATGAGTACAAAGACATTTTTATCGCTCATATCTTTTGGACTGAAATAGCACAGACACTAATATGTGGGGGTGTGGTGGGATTTCTGCAATCGGCACACCGGGAAAAGCTTGGGTGCTAATGATGGCCAATCAATTTTCCTTTGCTCCACAGCCAATCACGTAAGGCCCCCTCAATTCGCGGGTCCTGGGGCTTCAGCCCCGCCTAGCCCTTATGTTAATCCGGCCCTGCTGCCTGCCATCGGTGATGCTCCATCCGTGCATAAGGAATGGGACACTTTTCCATCCAGATTGTTCTGGAAAAATCAGTATATCACCTCAAATATATCCTCTCCAGTAGTTGCTTTTGCAAAACAAGATATGCTCATTTATGTCAGTATCTTCTTGTCATCTTCAAGGCAACCACATGTTCTTCCACACTACAACATTCAGTTGTAATGTGAATTGACTTGCTTGTTTATGTTTATACTATTTTACCAACAATAATAAAATGCCCCTATTATTCTTTTTCAAATATTACCTTTCATGTAGTGTGTAGTATCCACCTTATTATTTTAGCAAGATGTTTTCTGTGAATGTGTGAGACTTCTGATTCATTAGCCGCTGTAGGGAAATAACAAGAAGAGTAACAACAGTGCAGTAAAGGGTAAAACTTTTTTACTACCAACCAGTTTGTTTATAAGACAATATATTGAAATTATATGGTAAGAAACAATATCAAGCAGCAAAACGAGCTGTATTGTACAGATAAAAATAGCTGGAAGCTGATAACACCGGAAGCCAGACACACTAAATTTACAAATGGCCGCACCTGCTATTACGGGAAAAATAAGATGGATAACTGTTTGTGAATGTACAATGCCTGCAGAGTTTTAAAGCTCCAAGTGCATGACAAATAAAGTCTCCTAAAAGAAGGAGTAAATTCTGAAATGCCGAAACGAGTCATCAGTAATTCCAGTCTTACTTCTGTAACTTATTTACATAGGTATGTAAGACATTAACATAATGCTATAGCCTGCGGCCTTCATTGGCTGCCCACGAACAACGTCTACTTTAACCCGCTCTTAAACAATTTAGTTGGTTGTGTTGTCGAGAAGATGCTGTTTTCTGTGCTGCAAAAGCAATTTCTTTTTTGTATACACTTCCAAATGATGAGGATGTAAAGAGTCAGTGATTAAAATTACCACAGCAGTATAACCTTTTGATGTATTACCATCATTTTACTGACATCTGCTTCTCAAATCTTGGCGAGGTCAACATGGGACTTATCCTTACTTGTTAATGCTAATGTAGAGGAATTACAGTTACAAAGTCTCATCAAATATGACCAACTAAGTTAAAACTTATCAATGGGAAACGTCCTGCTCAAGTCGTCATTGCAATGAGAGGGGTTTAGAGAGACTGAATCTTCTAAATAATCGTTTTAGAACGGGACACAAAATAAGTTTGCTAAATGGTAAAGTACATTTCAAATAGGCTAAATGCCAACAGAGTGGTTCAAGTGTGCCTGCACTTTTATGTTTCTCTTAAAATGCCTTTTGTTGTGATTTTCCATAATGTTCCTTGAAATGGTTCTGATTTCAGCATGCTTTAGAACCACACCTGGACTATAATTCCATTTTTTTTTTTTTTTATGTGAAATGAACACACCCATCTTTCCTAGATGCTCACATTTAGGGCTGCCACTAACGACAACTATTTTTATTTCGATTAATCTATCGACTAATTTATCGATTAATCTAAACGATTAATTTCCCACACAAAAAATCAACCATTTTACTTAAGAATATTTTTTAAACTATATTTTATTAAACCAAATTAAATCCAAATTTCTATGAAATCCTTTTTTTAAAGCAAAAGTAAGTGCATCCATCTCATAGTCCAAATCACTGAAATCAAAGTTCAGTATTATAGTGTAAGAATGACAACATATCCACATGTTCTAGTCTACTAATAATAACATTATAATAAAAAAACACTTTAAAAGAGTATTTACCAGAAATGTTATTTACCAGAATTTATTTAGGAGAAAAATGT
The DNA here is from genome assembly GCF_001515625.1 of Sinocyclocheilus rhinocerous. Taxonomy (NCBI): domain Eukaryota; kingdom Metazoa; phylum Chordata; class Actinopteri; order Cypriniformes; family Cyprinidae; genus Sinocyclocheilus; species Sinocyclocheilus rhinocerous. Next base: position 293,020 of record NW_015632550.1, read on the forward strand.
AAATGTGCAGTATTTCTGAAAAAAAAGAAAAACAAAACTTTTTTTTATTTTTTTCTATAAAATCAATTAATTGGAGATGCTTTTGATTATTAAAATTTAATGGAACCATTAAAATATAATCCAGAAAATAATGGAAAACTGAATTTGGTAAAGATAAAACTGTAAAATTCAATTAATTAGACAGGCTTTTTGATTAATAAAATTTAATTTAACCATTAAAACAGAGTATAGAAAAATTAAAATGGAACAAAACTGAATTTGGAAATAAAACAGATTTCATAGGGCCCTCTAATTATAATGAATTCTTTTGTGGTAATAAAAATAGATGTAAGTGAACAATAGCCTTTAAAATTACTTAAAATACATATATAATAGCAATGAGGCAATAATAATTAATTCAAATAAAGTATCAAAAGCAAGAAATCATATGGTTTTATTGAACAAAACTGTTACAATACATAATGTATTATATATAAACAATAGAGCTAATGTACATTACGCATTACAACAAAGGCCTGCAGAGGGCGCCAACGGCCTAATGATTAGTTTTACACATTGCTGCCCGATCTAATACTTGATTAATATTTACCAAGCACCATTTCATTCAAATGTCCACTTAATCTTTAATATTTGGCCATTTCTTTAGGTCAGAAATGCTATAGCTACTGTAAGTAAAAGAATATGTGGACATCAAAACGTGTAAACTCAGAGTGAGGGTTTGAGCTTTTATTTTGAAACCGCGATGTATTGTCCTGTGTTTGCGTAGATTTATAAATGATTTACCTTACAAATCTGATGAAATGGCGCATGATGCATTCCCAGATGAACATAATAATAA
>NW_015632550.1:296949-307948 GCF_001515625.1 Sinocyclocheilus rhinocerous
ATTTACCTTACAAATCTGATGAAATGGCGCATGTTGCGTTCCCAGATGAACGTTATAATAAACCCAAACTCACAACAACATGCAGAGATGGAGTTTGAGACGCTCCAAGCATGTAAATGATAACAGCTCCTGTGGAACTACTGTGAACGGAGCCGCTGTGTGACGCACTTACTTAACCTACACGCATATAAATAATTAAAGCGCATATACTGTATTGGCCCGAATATAAGACGACCCTGATTATAAGATGAACCCCCTTTTTCCAGATGTACCTTTTGGAAAAAGGCTTTTTAAAAACCAAATCTTGTTTGGAAAAAATCTACACAAGACACTGCTTAATAATTTAACAGCTTTTAACAGAAGAGAGAGAGAGAGAGAAAAAAAAACTCTGCATGGCTGCATTTCCTGAAACCTTCTTAATGCTACATCGTTCTTAAGTTGTACCTTAAGCTGTACCTTATCGTTAATCGTTTCCCGAAACGTATTTAGTTAAGTATACTGTAAGTCATACTTTCATAAGGTTGGTCTGGACCACTCTTAGCTATACCTTATCACTGTTGACAGTTCACAGTTCTTTACATCTCAGTCTATACGAAAGTAATTCTGATGTAATACACCCAGTGTTCAATTAAGCTGCAATTCTTAAAAAAAATAAAGAAAGATAAAGAAATTATAAAAAAAAGGCAAACTCGATGGAGCTACCCCCTCAGCCCCGAAATTCAGCTGCTGGCGGCTCTCCTCTTTCTCTCTTTTTTCTCCCCCATAGTAGCTGTGATTTATTTGTTTCCTGTGTTGTGCTTTTATTGAGTAGCTCACCCAATAACATAAATTAGTTATTTACACCAATATGTGATGCGGCTGCTGCGCAATCAACCCTGGTTGTGGAGTAAATGAGCACTCTTACCTGAATGTATTTCTGTTGGACTTGTAGGCGCAAGGTTTTTTTTTCTCTCTCTTTCTCTTCTGTTAAAAGCTGTTAAATTATTAAGCAGTGTCTGGTGTAGGTTTTTTTTTTTACTTGTATTTTATGTAGGGACCACTGGGTATACTCCGGGCATATATTTTACTTTCTTGGTTTTATTTCCTGACTTGATGTATGTTGCAAAGCGAAAGTAAAAGTTTCACGCAAGTTCGTTGCATTCTAACAGGAAAGAGTTCCATGTCTATTTAAAATCAACAATTATTTTATAAAGAACACTGCTTTCTCGCATAACGCAGTGAAGCAGCCCGTGCATAGAATGAATAATCAATTCTCGAGGCATCGATATCAACCAATTCAGCACCACCGCCGTGGACAGCACCTGGTAACGTCGCACGAAAGGAGGTACATCTTAAGCAGCCTCCTAAGGTATAGTTTGGGGAACACGCCTAGAACAGGTATACCTTTAGTTAAGACATACCTTTAGAGACTTCGTAGCACGCTAAGAGACAACGTTATCGGGAAACGCAGCCCTGATATGTTTCCACTATACTACTTAATTATTATTATTGATTCCTCCTGATGTGATCCCTTTCAAGGAGTTTAATTAATAGTCCATGAAAAAATGCTTGTCTTTTTGCTTTAACATAGGATTGTGAGTGCAGCCAGAGGCAGTTTTTTAATCTTTGTATCTATGAGGTCTTATCCTCTTGATCCCCTACATCCTTAGCAATGAGAGGATGATGAGATGTTTGCCTGAACTGCTGCTCTGTTTTTTCCAGATCTGACAGATGGATCTTCCACTCAAAAGCAAATGGTGTTTGGAGTGGTGACAGCCATCGATCTCCTCAACTTTGTGACGGCTCGAGAGAAAAGAGAGAGATCGATGTCAGAATCAACAGATGAATACTGAAGGCATTAGAGCACTTCCTGCCTCAATCTGAATGTGATGCACTACAAAGAATCATAACGTTAGAGCTATAGATGTCATGTGGTTATTTCACCTAAATTTGGGCAGTAGGGTTGGGTGGCACTGCTTCTTAAAATTATATTTCTTGCTTATCTGATTTCATAGCCAATAATTATGTAAACATTTACAAATGTTGTTAACAATTATTAACTAATGTTAACAAATTTACAATGGTGTTTAAAGGCATCAGAACAGGGTCTAAAATTACGTATTTACCAATAATTAACTTTACTGTATATAAATCATTACTGGCCATGGATGCAATGTTGCCAACTTAGCAATTTTGTTGCTAAATTTGGCAACTTTTCAGACTACCCTAGCCACTTTTTCTTCCAAAAGCACCTAGCAACAAATGTAGCAATTTTTTTAATTTATTTGGCAACTTTTAGCAAATTTTGATAAGTGACTCGGACAATAAAAAGGCACACATTTTCCATCCAAAAAAAGAGAGGAAACCACAGATGCCTAGCAGTACACACATCACGTGAATTGAGTTAGCTGCTGTTTGCAATTGTTCAATTTAATAATAATAATAATAATTGTTCATTTATGATACACTTTGTTAGTAGCTTGTACCTGCGATTGTTGAACAGTTAGTACACTGTAAGAAAAATGGAAAAGATATTAGTAATTTTCCATGACATTATCCATTATCACCCTGTAACCTGAAAACACAATGCGTAATTTAAAATGCAGGTAAAAAAAAAAAACAATACAGAAAATTATTTCATATTAACATAGTAGATTGTGCCCTATTTTTACAGACTTTTCTTAGAGTGTAGCATACTAACTAACTACTAATACACTGCTTAAAGCATAATTGTTGAGAATGTGTAGTATTACTAGTTTACTAGCTATTAAAAAAACTTAAATTGTAATCATTCAAAAGTGTTCAATAATTCAACGCATTTAAAAATAGTTATTTATATTTTAATATTATATTATGCATATTTTAAAATAAATCTAAATTAACATATATAAAATATATGTTTTGCTGAGATTTGATGTTGTGAGACAATTTTGCATCTTGATTACGCAATGACATCATCGCACAATGCCATCATAACGTCATTTAGTAACTTTTAGCAACAAATAGACCTTCCTTTAGCAACTTTATCTGAAACTTAGTTGGCAACACTGCATGGATGTGTATTTTGCATTGTGTTATTCCAAAACTATTTGTTTTAGTCAATGTGACAATTATTGTGGTTTGTTTTCTTGCATATTTTGGACAAACAGTGCTGACAAAAAGTCAGTCTCACTGTATTCTGTGCTACAGCCGTGTCTGTCACAAAACAAGTGATTTTACTCGGTATTTTCATTTTGGTTGCTTATTGTGAGAAATATTTGACATATATGTAACCACATGTAGTTGTAGGCACCTCTGATGGCAAATTTTCCTCTGAGGTAAAAGTTGTTACAAGCTATAAAGCAAGGGTGGCCAATCCTTCTCCTGGAGGGTTACTTTCCTTCAGAGGTTAGCTCCAATACAACTGCCTGGAAGTTTCTAGTGTTCTTGCTTAAAGACCTTGATTAGCTGGTTTAGGTGTGCTTAATTGGGGCTTGAGCTAAACTTTGCTTGAAGGTGGCCCTCCAGAAGCCGGTCATGTTGTAAACACAACCTTTCATTTGAATCAATTTTGTCACTTTTATCAGTAAGGGCCAGGTTGATCGATGTGATGTTGCAGTATCAACCCCAGTGAAGGCAAGTGGCCTTGGCACAAACTGTGTTAAACCAAATCGTTCAGGGTGCAGTAGATGATGGTGCAGTTGATAAAAATTTGGTTACCTGCATGACTGTTGAATGTTGTTTCTAAATTTGCTTTCATTATTCTAGCCTTCTTACTGCATTGTATAAAAAAGTTGGTACATTACAATGAAGTAAATACCATTTTAAAAATCCTTTCCTAATTGAATTTGTCGCAGTAAATGAATAAACAATGGAAGGGAGGCCATAAACCGTTATTGAAGATACTGTTACATGCAAGATAATGAAGTTTGCATCTTCTCTCCAGCCTTGATATAAAATATCCTTTCTTACCTCACACTCTTGTAATAGTTACGTTCATGCTTCAGTCTACTGACAAAAAGCTTCCAACAAAAGCTGCTGACTGAGCTGAAACCTGGCCAAAGATTAAAGCACCCATCCGGTGGCCTGGACATCCATCCTCACTCCACTGGCTCGGCTGGGGTCTGTTTGCCAAGGCCATTGAGTCTGTGGTATGGAAAAAGGGCCTTGCTGGTGGTTTACAGTTAAGCCTCACCAGCGTTCCAGGTGAAGCCCCCAGGATTACCCTAATGCTGCCGCACGGACCAGAGGGGAAGTCATTACGTCTGCCATTGGCATTATGGCTTCAGTCAGACTGATAATAGATATGTTAAATACTCCACACATAAAACCTTTGCTAAGCCATTTCACTGAACATATGCATCGGTGCTCTTGCTATATATGCTATTAAACTACTACAGTGGGGAAAAAAGCAGCAGTTTGCAATCTACCAAAAGTGTATATAGAACATTCATATTGATTTTATTTGGTAGCTTGATTTATTTCTCTTTTTTCTTACTTTATTTACTGACCCTCGTGCCATTCTAAACTCAGTTGATTTTCTTCCAGTGGTTTAATCCAAGTTTTCTGAAGCTATATGATTACTTTCTATGGCTATTCATTCTCAGATCAAATGACTGATCAACTGTACATAGAGCCCATGGAGTCACTGTAGTGATATGGGTCACTATTTTTTAACACAAACAGTTTTATACAACTTTCAAAGCTCATCAAATGTTAATAAAACATTTGCTCTATTTTGCCAGTGAGAGTGTGTGCAATCATCATGAATGTTTACCCGATAAAGCCTACTGTATCAAATGTGATATGACAAATTCCTGTGGCATTTAAATGATCAACATGATTAAAACTTGCTAAAAAAAAAACCTGTTGAACACAATCTACCACATGTCTTCTGTTGTCTGATTTGATTGTATCATTGTACAAATGTCCACCATCAGGTTGTTGTTCATGTGTCTTTTTGCTGTGAATTTTTTACTGATATTTAAGTAATAACATTTATGTTGTTATTAATATTTGAAGATTAACACTTACTGGATTTAAGTAACTTTTATTTTATTACCCTTTATTTTTTTATTTTTTTATTTTTTAGAAAAATCACTCAAATACGATCCATCAGGCTTTTGAGGAACATTATTTGTTCGTCTCTCAATAATCATTGTATTGCATTGCATTATATGTTTTGATCATCTTTAAATATTATATTACTAAGACATTACTGGGAGATATAGAGTGACAACTTCTATTTATATAATTTTATGTAAGTAGTCTGCTATACTGTTATAAAGATCTCATTGATTTACATTACAAGCTATTAGAATTTCATCTTAAGTTTTGGCCATATAAAGCATTTGCACCAAATTTGTGCTCAGTTTGGGTCTCTGAATAAAACTGAGCTGTTTCTTCTCACTATATCATACTATATGATCCATAAAAGTCGGATGTATCAAATATGATACTGAACAAAAAAAAACAGCTTTTTATGACTTATTTCATTTTTTAGAGGGTTAAAAATACATACATCGTACTGATGTCTAGACTCATTCTGCAAAGCATGGGAATTTCACTCATGCACTACATTCCCCAGACTAATCCCTCTCTTTATGTGGTCCATGATTTGTATTCTGTATAGTAACATTCCATCAAAAATGAATTTTTTGGGTCAGCTTCTAAAGAATTTTGCAGACTAATTTTTAAAATGAACTTTTTAGGAAAGCTTCAATTCTGAGGAGGAAATATGCTTCTGAAGAGCTGTACTTATAAAGTAGTCAGGACTAAGTAACATCTGGTGAAACAAGTGGCTATAACACACCATTAGTAATGCTCTGTAGCCACCCCACTTCATCTGTATGGTCTGGTTTGTTTTGGCAGGCATTTATTTTCCGGTGATAACTTGCCAGCAGGGAACTACCGGGAGCCATTCAGGGCTAGACTGTCATTCTCAGGTCAGTGTGCACCCCACCGATTCTGCTGACAGCACTGTTCCCACCATGAGATAATGCCATTCCAGAGAGATCCACTTGTAAACCTCTCTTTCTGCAGCACAGGTATATAACCAGGAGCTTGCCTTTGCTTGGGACGGCACACATCATTAGGGATCTTTGTCTACTGTACCAGCCTCTATCAGCCTCCTCATACCTGCCTTCAGTCCACATCATCTCCTTGAAAAATTTCCTCAACATCAAGTGCAAATAGTCACAATCAGGTTGAAATTTTCCAGTCTACGTTTAGAATCCAAGCTGCGAATTTCCAAGCCTGACATTATGGATATTGCCATTCAACATCCCTGGTTTAGACGCACCCTGGGCTACCCCACCCGCCACATCGACAAGTTCTTTGGAGAAGGCCTGCTCGACTATGACCTCTTTCCCTTTGCTGCCTCAAGTATCAGCCCTTACTATCGACACTCACTCTTCCGCAGCTTGCTGGACTCCTCCAACTCAGGCATCTCTGAGGTAATGACCTGCTTCACTGTGAATTGAGAAGATTTAGATTTAGAATCTTAAAATGCCACTGTTGATGCTGAAGCCTAATACAAGGGTTGCTTATCATTAAATCAAAGCATTAAGTCATCTTTGTGACAAACAGCATATAAAGTTTTAGTATCACCTAAAAGTGAAGTATATTGTGGAGGTGAAACTCAAACATTTAACGCTGCAAGGTTTCCAGAGAATACATTTCTAGAGTTTTTCCTTACAGACTCCAGGAATTAAATTGCAAATAAGACCAATAAAAAAAGAGCAAACTGAAAAACAATGCATAACTTTGACAAAAGGCAAAACAATGTCAGGCTAAAATGGAGAAATGAACAAAAATGCAACAATGTAAGAGAGAGAAAAAAAAAACAGTAGAAAAATGTATAGTGTCCACGGAGAAAATTACCAGTACCTTTTCTGTTAAGTTTACAGAAAAGAATTAAGCAAGGAATTAAGTTACATAGGTTCTATTCATCTAATGTTGTGGCATGCTAAGTAATGATGAGATTTTCTTTCATATTGCCTGCAGATAAATGCATCCATCACTGCAATGCACAACAGTGTCACTCCAAATGAAACAACCAGTGAAACATGCCATTCATGAATCATATCCACCTAGATGCTGAATGCAGTTAGCTGAATGAACTTGTTTTTTTTTTTTCATTAATTTGTGGCAATAGTTTCTTTATTTTTTCTGAAATAATCTAAAATCCTTATGTATTCTTAGCAGCAAACAACACCACATTGATGTAACTGCACTGTGCCATTTCTGCAGGTGAGGTCTGACAGAGACAAATTCACAGTGTGCCTGGATGTGAAACATTTCTCTCCTGATGAGCTCAGTGTCAAGGTGACAGATGACTATGTGGAGATCCAGGGCAGGCGTGGAGAAAGACAGGTGAGGTCACAGCTCATTCGGACATGACAGGGAATGTGTTCAATAAGTTACAATGAAATTTAATTAACCATCCAAATGTTCTCATCAGTCGCTGTGCTGATTTTTATAATAATGGAAGGAAGCTAGTATTTGAACTGTACAGTTGTGAATCATTAAATAATCCAACCCTTGTTTGTGAATAATGATTTACAGTGATTTAGCTTGTTTTGCATCACAATGTTCAGTGTACAGTGAACTATGTAACAGTACAGCAGTATAATACTAGTGTAAGTGCCTGTGTGTGTGTGTGTGTCTCAAAGAATTATATAGTGTATAAAAATGCAGTAGCCTATGATAAATTCTACAGATTGTGGGAAAATATAATTCATGATATAATTCACGAGTTTTTATTCAGTAATTTACTTTAGCACAATGTAACGAATCATCACAGCAAATAATAAGACTTTCACAGACAGGCGATCAGCAATCACTCAGTTCAGACTGCATATATTAGTATTTTTATGTGTGAAAAAGTGTATGTATACGTGAAAAATCTTTTTGGTTTATTTCAACTTTTATAAGATAATTTCATAGTTCATCAGCTATTCACTCACTCCCAGTTGTTTTCTCTTCAGTTCTATTTTTATCCCCATCCTCCCATCCCCATTGTTACTATTTCAGTATTATGGATTTATTTACATGTTTCAGTAGCCTTAAGGGAAGCACAGATGAGGAAAATGTGAGCAGATCTCTCAGAATGTTTGTGTCAGATTGACGTCACTTTTGCGTCATAGCCTGCCACCCCATTTGGAGTCCGGACATGACAGGGAATGTGTTCAATAAGTTACAATGAAATTTAATTAACCATCCAAATGTTCTCATCAGTCGCTGTGCTGATTTTTATAATAATGGAAGGAAGCTAGTATTTGAACTGTACAGTTATGAATCATTAAATAATCCAACTCTTGTTTGTGAATAATGATTTATTTACAGTGATTTAGCTTGTTTTGCATCACAATGTTCAGTGTACAGTGAACTATGTAACAGTACAGCAGTATAATACTAGTGTAAGTGCCTGTGTGTGTGTGTGTGTCTCAAAGAATTATATAGTGTATAAAAATGCAGTAGCCTATGATAAATTCTACAGATTGTGGGAAAATATAATTCATGATATAATTCACGAGTTTTTATTCAGTAATTTACTTTAGCACAATGTAACGAATCATCACAGCAAATAATAAGACTTTCACAGACAGGCGATCAGCAATCACTCAGTTCAGACTGCATATATTAGTATTTTTATGTGTGAAAAAGTGTATGTATACGTGAAAAATCTTTTTGGTTTATTTCAACTTTTATAAGATAATTTCATAGTTCATCAGCTATTCACTCACTCCCAGTTGTTTTCTCTTCAGTTCTATTTTTATCCCCATCCTCCCATCCCCATTGTTACTATTTCAGTATTATGGATTTATTTACATGTTTCAGTAGCCTTAAGGGAAGCACAGATGAGGAAAATGTGAGCAGATCTCTCAGAATGTTTGTGTCAGATTGACGTCACTTTTGCGTCATAGCCTGCCACCCCATTTGGAGTCCCTACACGCAAGTAAAGGGCTTGTGGGTAATCTTTCCAGGGACTAACTGGTTGAGTGTTTTAAAATGACTTGACCCTAAAGCTGTTGTTCTGTCTGTCCTGATCAACAGCATACATTAAAGCCTGGTGACTATGTTTGGGCAGTGCTTGTTGAACTGTACTGATACGTACACTGCCGTATATGGGCTCAAATCTACACTAATGTAATCAGGATCAAACTAATCTAAATCTAATCTAAAAGTCAAATTTACAATTTCGTATTTGTGAGAAAAGTAAAGTAAACAGATTTGCCATAAGATTCTCATTTAGTACAAAATTAATGCATTATGTAATAGTAATGCATTAACTAACATTAACTATTAACATGGGACGTTACTGTAAAATGTTACCAACATGAAAATTGGTATCTACATCTTGATTAATTACCTTTACATTAATTATATATAAATATATTTTATATTAATTAAATAACAATTTTATGTATATATAAAGCCTTTAAAATAGTACTTGAAAGTGGATATTTACTAAAATAGGGCTTTTATTTAGGTTCTTATTCTTACAGTAATAAAATCCCTTCCTATTTTTACACATTTATTCCCCATTACAATAATTTGGCCTATTTTAATCTTTCCTGAAAATATTTCAACTTTCATACCACACTGAGTTTTCCAACAATAGAACAGGCACATCTTCAGGTCAACTAAGAGCAAATAGTGAGTGTTTGCTCAGGTCATGAGGTGAAGAGCTACAGTAGTAATATCTCTACTGTCTGTACATGATGGGTTTATGAAAATGTATATAGCCTTTTCCTTGCATTTGTTGTTTGGCTCCTCAGGATGATCACGGCTACATCTCCCGTGAGTTTCGCCGCCGCTACCGTCTGCCTTCTAACGTGGACCAGTCTGCTATCATCTGCATACTATCTGCTGATGGCCTGCTTACTCTTTTTGGAGCCAAGACTGGTGGCATAGAGGATGGTCGTGGAGATCGCACCATCCCTGTTACCCGGGAGGACAAGACCAACTCAGGCTCCTCCTCTTAGACAGGTCACTCCCCACAGCCAGGTGGCGGTATGGAGGTGTGAGTGGGGCTCACAGGGGGCTTTCATTTCAGAGGGCATCTAAAGGTGGATTTAAGCAAATCCTCTATTTGTTTATGATTAAATAAACCCTTCCTCCCATTTCCACCTCAAAGGGTGTCAGTGTATATCTGACCTAATACCTTCTTTCATTAGACTACACTAGCTAATAATCTCCATAATCCACTATGATTGTTTTCATTTTTCATGACACACAGGAAATGGATCAGGATGATTGGCTGAGGGTCTCATTTCTTAATCAAGCTTCTACACTCCTCTCTAGTCAGATGATAAATTGCAAACAGTCATTGCTCTGATTTTTGACCATCCTGGTGATCTAGGCTACAATAAGAGTAATCATTATTTAAAAGTATAATCCTTTATTGTAAAGGATAGGACAGTTGGAGAACTTGTGCTCCAAGAAAGGTTGGCGAGCTTGGTTAAAACTTGATCTGTTTGAAGATTTCTGATCCAAGGGAGATTCCATCATCAGTCAGACCTCGGCCTCCTCATGTCATGACCTCTTTTCTAGACTTCTCTTGTCATTGACTCTTTCCTGTCTTGTAGATTTTAGCCCTGTTCTACTCATTACTGACTCCCCAGTGGTCTACTAAAAGTGATTAAAAATAAATAAATAAAGTTGTACCATTAACCATTAAGAAAATCTTGTTTGTTGTATTTTTGCCATGTAATACAAGTCACAACATACATCATACACTGAAAAAAAATGGTAACCTAAAAATGGAATCATCTATATATTGTTGCATCAGCCTAAATACGTTATTTATACCAGCAAAAGTCTTAGTCTTCGTACACGATGTAACTACAGCTCAGTTCAGTTGAAATAGTATCTGTGCAATCAAGTTGACAATATCGCTGGAAATGAAGTGTCCCCAACTAAGCAAGCCAGAGGCGACAGCGGCAAGGAACCAAAACTCCATCGGTGACAGAATGGAGAAAAAAAACCTTGGGAGAAACCAGGCTCAGTCGGGGGGACAGTTCCCTCAATAGGGAAA
>NW_015632550.1:308590-318590 GCF_001515625.1 Sinocyclocheilus rhinocerous
GCACTTTGATCAGGTTTCTCAGTGGGTGCGTCACTGAGTGGGGAGAACCTGTTTGACTATGAAAAAGACTATGCCGCCTCACAGTCACCCAGTCACTGCGGTCAAGCCAGCCGCCACTCCGAAATGCACGGTCAATCTAGCCGCCACACTGTTTTGCTGTGCGCGCATATACTGTGCATTACGGCGATCTTCCGCTGGTCTTTCGAGTGCATTCACTCAGCTAGTTTTTATTTTTAGTGCTTAACTTATACATACAGACAAGAACAGGGAAATAAGACATTATTCTATCTCTTATAAATCACTTCACTCAAGCAGTTTATATGTCAAAATGAATGAAGAAATATGTATATTAAAGAAAAAGTTAGCGATTTAATCAACATAAATGAAGATAAAACATGCAAGTATTACAAAAGATTGGGCCCGATAACCTGAAAATGACTTGAAATGTTGGGTAATATATATTAAGATAATTAATTATACTACTACTAATAATAGTAATAATAAAGTAATATCAGATTAACTGTCTGTAATATTATTATAATAATCTCTAAAAATGTATTTAAAATAGGCCTGATAAAATGAAATTGTCTAAAAGTGTCAAGTAATAACCTAATAATTAAAGTTTAAAAAATGATATCAAAATAACTATCTGATGTGGAATTACAAAATAAAAGCCCCGCCCCCCCCCAAAAAAATCTCATATACAACCTGTTTTGCTTAGCATTTCAGATAGCTCTAAAAAGGAAAGTCCCTGTTATCACAGAACAAATTCAATTCACATAGACAGTCCACTACCCCAGTGTGTCACTCAGCCAGTTTCAGGACGATATGATGTTGCATTACAAAATGAAAGCCCTCCAAAATCTCACATATGACCAGTTTTATCTTTGAATTTGAATAGCTCTAAAAAGAAAACTCCCCGTTTCCACAGACCAGGTTCAATTCAGATTAATAGTCCACTACCCCAGGGTGTCACTCAACCAATTTCAGGACTGTCTGATGTTGCATTACTAAATAAAAGCCCTCCAATAACTCATATATGACCAGTTTTGTCTTATTTTGGATAGTTCTAAAAAGGGAACTCCCTTTTTCCACAGAACAATTTCACTGACAGTCTTTGGGGTAGTGGAATGACAGTCCACTACCCCAAAGTGTCACTCAGCCAGTTTCAAGACGATCTGATGTTGCGTTATGTACAAAAAGCCCTCCAAAAACTCATGTTCTACCTGTTCTGCATGTCATTTTAGATAGCTCCACAGACCTGTTTCAATTCTGATTGACAGTCCACCACCCTAGAGTGTCACTGGGCCAATGCCAGGACTGTCTGATGTCACATTACAAAATAAAAGCCCTCAAAAAACATTCATATATATATATATATATATATATATCCTGTATTTTCCATATTTTCAGATAGCTCTAAAAAGAAAAGTCCCTGTTTCCATAGACTATTTTCACTTCAGATTGATAGCACACCACCCCAGAGTGTCACTTATGCAATGTCAGGACTATATGTACAATTCCAAAATGAAAGCCCTCCAAAAATTCAAATAAATTCTGTTTTGTATGTCATTTCAGATTTTTATAAAAAAGAAACTTCTGATTTCCACAGACTAGTTTCCCCTCAGATTGACAATACACTTTCTCACAGTGTCACTTACACCATTTCGGACTGTCTGATGTTGAATTCCAAAATAAGAGCCCACCAAAACTTGTATATACACTGTTTTGTCACAGTTCTAAAGTAGTGTAAGTGATACTATGAGAAGGTGTACTATCAATCTGAAGTGAAAGTAGTCTGTGTAAACAACGAGATACTGTTTTCTACTTATCTGAATCATTAGACAGTCCTGACATTGTGTGAGTGACATTCTGAGGTGAAGTCTGAAGTGAAAATGGTTTGTGGAAACAGTTTCCATTTTATACCAATCTAAATTGTTATACAAAACTGCTTATGAGTTTTTGAAGGACTTCAATTTGTAATATTGCACCAGATAGTCCTGACATTGTGGGAGCGACAATGAGGAGGTGTACTGGTTATCTGAAGTGAAAATGGTCTGTGGAAACAGGGAGTTTAATTTTTATACCAATCAGAATTGACAGACAAAAGAGTTTTGGGGGGACTTTTATTTTGTAATTACAGATCCAGACATTTGTGGGAGTGACACTCTGGGGTGGTGTACTATTATTTTGAATTGAAACTGGTCTGTGGAAACAGGGAGTTTCCTTTTTAGAGCTATCCAAAATCACAGGCAGAACAGGTAGAATATGACTTTTGAATGGCTTTTATTTTGTAATTCAACATCAGACTTACCTGATTTTGGGTGAGTGACAACCTGAGAAGGTCTACTATCAATCTTAAGTGAAACGAGTCTGTGGTAACAGGGACATTCCTTTTTAGAGCTATCTGAAATGCTAAGCAATACAGGTTGGATATGAGATTTTGGAGGGCTTTTATTGTTTTTTGGCTTTTTATTTTGTACTGACAACCAGAGAAGGTCTACTATCAATCTGAAGTGAAACGAGTCTGTGGTAACAGGGACATTCCTTTTTAGAGCTATCTGAAATGCTAAGTAAAACACCCTTTATATGAGATTTTGGATGGCTTTTATTTTGTAATGCAACATCAGACTTACCTGATTTTGGGTGAGTGACAACCTGAGAAGGTTTACTATCAATCTGAAGTGAAACTAGTCTGTGGTAACAGGGACTTTCCTTTTTAGAGCTAACTGAAATGCTAACTAAAACAGGTTGGATATGAGATTTTGGAGGGCTTTTATTTTAATGCAACATCAGACTTACCTGATTTTGGGTGAGTGACAACCTGAGTCTTTAATAATCCAACACAGAGCACAAGGAAGACGTTCAAGACCCAACAAGGAAACATGGGGCAGATTACACATTTATACTAAACTTAACGAGGGACAGACAGGTGCGGGGAATCAACTAATAATGAGACAACGAGAACAGGAACATGACCAAATAAGGGAACACTGAAACAGAAACAGGGGCATAACAGGCCCATAATCCTGACAACTTGCATGTTTTATCTTCATTTATGTTGATTACATCGTTAACTTTTTCTTTAATATGCGTATTTCTTCATTCATTTTGACATATAAACTGGCTGAGTGACGTGATTTATAAGAGATAGAACAATGTCTTATTTCCCTGTTCTTGTTTGTATGTATAAGTTAAGCACTAAAAAAAAAAGAAAAAAAAAAAACCTGGCTGAGTGAATGCACGCGGAAGATCGCCGTAATGCACAGTATATGCACGCACAGCAAAACAGAGCGGCGGCTAGATTGACCGTGCATTTCGGAGTGTCGGCTGGCTTGACCACAGTACCCAGTCGCCCTGCTGCGGAGGCTCTGTAACCGGAACCGAACAATGTACAGGACTCCCTCACATGTGAATCCCTCGTCGCCGACAGAGAGAGCTAAACTATACATGTGGCAAGCGGTGCAAGCAACAATAGCAGGAAAATAAGCCATTACTCACCGTCATTGATGAATGATTCTGACTTACCACTGTTGTTTGATGAACTAGTGAAAAAACGGAGCAAGAGAAAAAAAAAGAAAACAGCAATAGACTTGAATGGAAATGTGAATTACAAGCTAACCGGCTAACGAATGCTAACGCGCTGCAAGCTCGCTGCACTTAATCTGTACCAACAAGACTAATTGTTATGGGTTAAATTGCAGTTTACCACTTTTTTACAGTGCACTGACTAATGCACTGACAAATAATACAAGTATGAGATTTTGTAAAATTCACTTTAAAAAGAAAAAAACAGTTAAACATAAAAAAAAAATGAAGTAAATATGAACGCTGAACATATCCCTAAACCTAACCTTCACCCATGTAGTTACTTTAAACTACCCATTACTTTCTTAGTTAAGTATATTGTAAGTACATCTACTTTTTAATAAATAAATAAATAAATAAATAAAAAAGCAATGCCTAGTTTTTTTTTTTTTTTTGTGCAATCAAGGATATGCTTTGACTAAACCAATGGTTCCCAATCCTGGTCCTGGAGAACCCCCAACACTGCACATTTTAGATGTCTCCCTATTCAAACACACCTGATTCAACTCATCAGCTCATTAGTGAAGACTCCAAGACCTCTCAACTCATCAGCTCATTACTGAAGACTTCAAGACCTCAAATGTGAGTGTCATATAAGAGAGACACCAAAAACGTGCAGTGTTGGGGGTTCTCCAGGACCAGGATTGGGAACCACTGGACTAAACCAATCACACATTTTTCTTCAAATAACACATTAATTGCTTCCTCTTCTTCTTCTTCTTTTTTTTTTTTACTGGAACTGAAATCTTAGTAGCAATAACAACTGAAGTAATCTTCAATTATTAATGATTATTGGTAAATAAATTATTATACAAAAACAACATCTAAAGACATCAGTCATAGTAAAATGTTTAATTGACATATAATAATGATAATAATAATATACACCACTTAATGGACAATATCTAAATAACTACAGCCATGATAAAAAGACCAAGCAATATGATGTCTCTATAAAACTATTCACTTCTATACAAACACACATCTAGCTAAACCATATCTAAAGACTTTATTTATCAATCAGTTTCAGTCACTCACTCTTAAACTCTCAAGCACTACTCCACTGTGGCAAAATCTAAACTATGTATTATTAACAATGAATCAAATCAATGTCACTTAACTGAGGGTTATACAGTGCCAATGTGAAGCCCAGCCTGAGGCAGATACTGAGATTGTGGACTGATCCTGCAGTCGAGTTTCAAGAAGCTGTGTGGCTGATGCCACAATGGATGAAGAACATGAGAGAGAAGATAGAGAGTCCTGAAGAGCTGACTGTGGTGGGAGCCGAGAGTTCTGGGAGCTGGATGAGTGACTGATGGGATTCCTCTGATTCTGAAGTGGACTGGAGAAGCTCTGATTCTAGACCTGCATTTTTCACGTGATCAGGGGAATGAGCAGGTTGCATTGAGAGAAACTGCTGCTGCCTTTGATGGCCTGAGAAGGGAACCAACCTACAAAAAAAAAATAAAAAAATACGAAAATATAGTTTAAATTTAAATTAAAGGCAGTTATTTGAACTTTTTAAAATTATTTTAAAACCAATTAGCTGAACTTTAGAATGTTTTTGATCCACTTAAGTAAGACTTCAGTACATATTTATATGTAATTTCATAATTACTTCTTTTGTCTTTGAAATACAGTTAAAGTGTACTGCTGTGACAGCCAGGCAAGGCAAGGATAGGATGTGTTTCCATATGCAGCTTTTTTTTCTTCTTCTTTGTTTACACAAATAACCAAAAGACTAACCAGGAGAACTGTTGTGCACAATTACAGGCAAAGTAAATGGAAAACACATAAACATAAAGACAATACTCGATATTGAACAGAGGTAACAAAGGGCATTAAATACACCAGTTAACAATTAACTAAACAAGATACAGGTTATAAATAGGGAAACAAACTAGCAATTGAAACCAGGGGAACACAGGACACAAGAACTGAACCACAACCAAACATGACAACTGCTGAATGTACTGTCAAGCATTTAAGATAAACTAAAATAGACTTTATTGTCATTTCTTTTGGAACGTATATGTCGTGTTTAACTATATTTGTAATGATGAAGTTGCAATTTAGTACATTTAAAATATATTCACTTCAATATATTTCTGTCAGGACCACTATCGTCAAAATGATAGATACTTAGCATAAAGTTTGGTTTGGCAGTATGGTTCTGTTCTGGGCAAAAACTCCCTGCCCATATTCAAGATAAAGGAGTATGATTCAGCGAGGAATATCAGAAAGCCAAGTCCTGACCCTGGCGAAAGGAGGAGTTGGGGATGGAGGGGGGTAATTTGCTCCTGAGCAAGCGGAAAAAGCTGCTGAATAATACTGAATAGAGCTTATATAGGAATGCTGCGATAGGTGTCGTATTCCTATAGATAGATGTGATCAGCTGAGAATCAGCTGATGCAAGCTTGACTCACGTGACCTGCCAGAACTAACGATAACGCTTAATTATACCTGTATAGTTTTGTAATCGATCTACGAGTATGTCATGATCTATGGCAGGGATGGGCAACTGGCGGACCGCAGTGTCTTTTAGTACTGGATCATATTAGACTCGGATGATCAATTTTAAAACATTTGAAAAGCAAGTCACGTAAAGATTGCTTTCAGTTTATGATGTTAATACTATCTCCAACCAGGAGAGGTCGCTGTTTCCAGCCGCTCCCTTATTAATTTCAGCGTAGCTGTCTATACACTGTTTGATGAATGAATCTACTATTTACATCAGGGATGGGCAACTTTGATAGTGACATTTTTTCTCCTTTATACCAAGGGGCCAGATTACTAATCCACGTCCACACACCTTTTACACCGTTTTACTCAATTTCCTTTTTATTGAAGGAAATTAAAGTATAACTAATGGAAATATTACCCTGACTAGCCAATGTAAACATTTCAATTGTTTGTTGCAAATTTACAGACAATGCAATTGAAATGGTTACATTGGCTAGTCAGGGTAATATTTCTGTCCACTGACAACAAAGTTTTCCTTCTGAATTAGCATAACTGCACAAGTTTTATGCTTAATAAAAGCTTTAAAAACAAATGACATTAATAATGTGAGTACACATATGAAGTTATTTCATTGAAGTCCACTAAACAAAGAACATTTTTTAATTTAAAATTAAACTAAACACTGCCTGAATACTTTCAATTAATTAAAATAATGAAACCTAGAAACATAAATTGAACTCAGATCTCTTGGAGTTAACCATAGCTAGCAGTTAACCATAGCTAGCAATAAAACACATGCATGAACAATAATGCATCAGCAGCTACCGACTTTTAAATAAAACAACATGCAGCATCACATCATGTTTTGGTCCATCCTAGCCCTAAGCACGGCTGCCTTCAGCACAACTCAACAGGAGCCTTATAAAATCCCAACATAACAGAACATCACACAGTAACAGATCTCATATTCAATAAAAAAAAAAATCAACATCAACATCTAAACCTCTTTTAATTCTCAATAAGAACTTTTGTATGACAGAAATAAAGTCCAACTGGTTAGTATAAGTGAAGTTGGTAATGCTGTTTATGGAGTTGTTTAATCATTCTCTGTTGAGATCTTGAGATTTAATGTGTCCTTTTTCTTGCAATTGATTTAATCTAAAGCTGTGGCTGAAAGTCAATTATAGTTGTTGTGTTTTGGTTGTTTCTTCTTTTTTCTGTTCTTGTTGCTTCTCTTTCCTTCAGCAATTCTGCTTGTTAACAGCAGGTGTTTATTTCTAATGACGCTCAGTGTCTGAATTTGCTTACTTGTTTTTATTCACGTGTCAAGTGGATTTGAGTAAACTAATGATACACAGGCTGTGTTTAGAGTCTTCAAAGTTTATTGAACAGATACACAGTTCATATACTTTTCTTATCATGCATATCATTGAACTAAAACTTTAAACACCGAAATTCTTTTCTATGACCTTAGATTCATCTCTTCTGTGACTCTTCTGAGATGCAAATAATAAATAATCTTTTATATTTACTTATGTAATATCAAAATGTATTGACAGGTTTTAGGGTGGATATACTGTACATGCACGACATATGTCCAAAACTGTATACACATACACAAACATACATCTCTGTGTGCTAGATATGTTTATATATGAAATTGTTCCCATTTCTAAAAAGTTTCATATATGTTTTTACTTAATATAATAATATATATCATATATGCATATTTAATATGTCATATATTACATTTCAGTATGGGTATGTTTGCTGCAACATAACATCTGACGTCTGTAATTAATAATCAACATAGATGAATAAAAACCCGTCTAATTTCCACTGACCATTTTTTTGTGCTGAACGAACCTGGAATAAAATATCTAGAGTTATGAATTTGAAAAGGAAATGCAGAAAATATATATCAACGAAAGGGGCTTTCTCATCAACCTTTCAATGACAAGGGCTTTTTTCTCTTTTATCTCATGATTTAGTCATAGTCTAATTTATCTCACTAAAGCATAAAAACAGTACAAACATATATTTTTAAAGGGGTCATATGATGCGATTTCAATTTTTCCTTTCTCTTTGGAGTGTTACAAGCTCTTGGTGCATAAAGAAGATCTGTAAAGTTGCAAAGACTAAAGTCTCAAATCCAAAGAGATATTCTTTATAAAAGTTAAAGGGGTCATATCATGCTTTTTTAAAGATCATTATTTTGTGTATTTGGTGTAACAGAATATGTTGACATGCTTTAATGTTCAAAAAACACATTATTTTTCAAATACTGTACATTATTGTAGGTCCTCTATGCCCCGCCTCTCTCAAACGCGCTTTTCAGACTGATGAGCTTTGTAAAAATCGACGCGTTTCTGAAAGGAGGGGCATAGAGGAGAAACAATAATGTACAGTATGTGGAAAATGTGTTTTAACCTTAAACCGCATAAACACATTTCATTACACCAAATACACAAAATAATGTTCTTTTTAGCAGCATCATATGACCCCTTTAAGGAAAAGACTCCCAATGGACTTCCACTTTACTTAAATTGACTGCAGACAATACTGAAAACAAGAGACTTTGGTGGTTATGGTCGTCTTTTTATCCTTTAAACATATCCCTATTTCTTAAGCGTTTCTTGAATGATGTGATTCCCTCTGCTTTTATAAGTGATTTTAAATGATAATCAAGACATCCTGTACATGCATTCAAAGAGAGAGACGTATTTACGCTGTAAAAATATGAACTGACATGAGAACCTTATGTCCTCTCACCATAGAAATCAATTAAACTGATCTCTTCTTTGGCAGTCTCCCCCATTGAAGACCTCATGTTTCAGTCTGATTAACTCTGACATCAGCGTTCATCTCATCAAATGACCTCATTTCCTCTTTCCATTAACATCATGTTCACAAAAACTGCCAGTCAGCTTTAATGATTTGTCCCAAAAATTATATACACAACAGGATTGTTGCATTTCTCTGAGATGGACAAATGAACATCTTTCTAATTGGCGTCAATGACAAACACTTTTACAGAACAGAACATTGTTTCTTGTGTGATAAATCATCACAGAAAAAAAAAATAAAAAACTTGTAGGCCTAACACCTTTAATTGTCTAACTTGAAACAGGGTCTTTGCTCAATAAGTAATATGTAAACAAATGAACAGTGTAAAATAAATGGAGAAAGACCACAATCAAAGCAATCAATGAAAATTAGAAGAATCAAACATTCTTAAGAAAAGTTTAGAAATAAAACATCAACTAAAAGATCATTTAACTGCATTTAACTTTAGATACACTAGACACCATCATGTCTAACATTATTGCTGCTGACTCCCAAAGGGTCACACTTTAATTGGTTCTGTGACATTTGACCCATATATGCTAATTACTGTGTTGTGTCCTAACAATGATCCTAAGTAAGGCTTCTTGAAACGGGATGATTTATCATTCCAGTGTTTAAGTTTAGAATTCCACGTAGGCTGGACTACAGAGACCGCTGATGTTGTGGGTGTGCTAGAAAGGGCAGCACACATATCGATTTGATGCTAATTTCATTCAGAGCATAAAGTGATATAAAGGGCACACTGAATATGAAAGCATGTGTTATGGCTTTTCTGGCATTTTATAAAAGACATGCACATCTATAGCGGTATTCAGAATTTACGTTACAAATAAAGCTTAGAAAGTTCTGTAGAAGTCATTTCGTAACACTTCCAGGGCCTAACACAGTAAAAGATGACTAAACTAAAAAAAACTGTGGAATGAAAATTCTTCATGTACAAATAAGGTTAATGCTTGTTTTAGCATGACTTAGAATTGGAAATCTCTTCTTTTGGAAATCTACAATTGGAAATCTCTAGGTTTGAACATGGCCAAGTCTCAGAATTAGTGTGTGGTTTGCTGGACCTAGATTAAACCTAGACATACTTTTTTTAAGTGCGTTA
>NW_015632550.1:319712-329418 GCF_001515625.1 Sinocyclocheilus rhinocerous
ACACACATACCTATATACAGTATATGATGTTTTTATATGTAGCAACCATATGCCAACATATTTTATTTATATGCAACTTTATTAAAACAACATATATACAAACATTTTTACATTTATATATGTTTTTGTAATACATCTTTTAAATACAAGTCTATCTTTTAGATTTACTTATATAATATCAACATGCATTAATGGGCTTTAGGATGGATATACATGTACACGACATTTATATCCAAAAATGTATTACACATACATAAATATTTGTATGGGCTTGATATATATGTTAAAATATGAAATTGTTCCAGTTTCTAATAGGTTTTATATATTTTTTTACTTCATATGACAATATATTTCATATATGGAAATGAAATATATGTACATATATTTGCACATGGGTGATCATTATTTTCAAAAATGTTGAATATATATATATATATATATATATTTGTTTTTAATTCATAAATATCAGTAATATTTGGATGTGTGTTTTTGTGACATTGTGACATACACTTTGAGTTTCGGAAACACTCCTGGTTTCATTAGACACAGCAGCTGCAACAGAGTATCCAGCAGGATGTGGGCAGAAGAGGATAAGAAGTCCCGTCCACAAGACACAGCAGCTATATCTAAAACCAATGAACAGATGAAATTACGATTTCTTACATTCTTGAGATGGTAATATACAGTATAAATAAGTTATGACAGTTAGATTGAACTATTAGAAAAAACAAACTCAGTGCCCTCACTGGTAACAACGCCAGCCAGAGCCAGAACTAAATGATGCTCTTTTGAGTTGGAACTCTGTTGTGGCTTTGCCTCGTCATTCAGAAACTTGATGAAAGCCTCCATGGTTTGACCTGCAATGCTCAGGAAGGGCTCCAGTTTACCCTGTGGATGCACAAGTGTATGTAGAGTTGAGGTAAAGCAAATCCATGTCCTCCCATTTACAAAACAACCCGGCTCACTTTACTGGATGTCAGCCCTTAACAGTGTCCACTCCCAAAATGGTACAAACTCACATCAGCCAATATGTCTCTGATTGCTTCCTCCCTTTGGGATGCACTCCAGAGCAGGGTGCAAGATGCAGCGCCCAGCTCAGTACAATATGTTTTCTGCTGCTGCAGCTCCTCTCTGCACTCCCATAACTGCTGCTTTAAAACCAGCTTCTCCTACAAATGTATGTGAGGAGATACTTACATACACACACGAATAACTAGACAACCATAACATACCTATTTGGGGAAGAGATTTCTCCCTCTCTCTCATACAAACACACTAGTGGTTCTCAAACTTTCTAACCCCAAGACACCTCATTGTTAAGAATAATATTCAAAGGTCCCCAGGATATTGAATAAATAAATGAAAATTTAATATTTGAGTTACCTTTTACTTTAATATGATTGAATAAAATCAATATAATATAAATATAAATAATTAAAAAAATTAAGTTCCATATTTCTATAAGTTTCATTAACTCTTCTTCAGGCAGGTGTTCTTCAGGCTTTACACTTTTTATTACCAATTAATTTAAATTACTTTTCTAGTCGTTTGTGACATTTTTTATTTGTATTTTTTTACTCACAAATAGTAAAAATAAATAAATTAATTAATTAAATTAAATATTCAGAGCATGACATAGCTAGAAAAATTTAGAATCATAATAAAAATTTGCACAACTTTTCTAAGTCTAGAAATCACACTTTTTTTAGTTAAGCCGCCCTGTGACCCTCGTGGAAGTGTGGTGAGGCCTTCTAGTGGGTCCCAGGCAGCCCCCTGGTTGAGAACCACTGCACTAATACATACACATAAAGTACATTAAAACTATTTGTGTAGATGCTCTCCTAGAATCTTTTCAGTGTGGGCTTCTCAGTCTATCATTTTCTCCTCTCTATTTTAGTACCTGTCTCTCTCTCTTACACTCGCTCAGAGCAACATCTAGTCTGGAGCGGATGTGCAGACAATCCTCTCTCTGTTGCTGCTGCTCACGGGCACTGCGTTCTTTAACTATATAACAATAAGGAATCTTTTATTAAAACAGTCAGAGTTAACATTTATAAATGCTGTAAGGTTGTGCACCATTCAGAACTGAATTGAGACTGTCTCTTGAATTAAAGTTTTATGAATTTGCACTACATTTGAATTGATCTAGGAAACAGGGCGCTTAATTGAAATTTAAATGTAAGGTAGCAGAAATAATGAAATTCAAAGAAATTCAAACAGCTGTAATTTTTACTACACAATTTTTTTCCAAGAAAAACTTTGAATGTTGGCTTAAAGCCTTGTTTATCTTGTGTAAGTGACATATACATATATGGCAGCTTTTGTGAACCAGAGTGGAAGAATGCTTACGCCTTTTTATTTTCAGGATGCATTACCTGGGTTGGTTTCTTTCGAATTGCAATTCAGCAAATTTACCTTCCTGTTATTCAAATTCAACTTCCTGTGAGGTATGGCCAATTTGATTCAAATTCCAGAGTATGAATTTAAGCTTCAATTCGGAATTTTGCTCAACCCTGCTGTTGGAACAACAATGTCCATTACATAGGGTAATTTACTATACTAAAGCATGTACAAAGAAATACTGTTTCCATATTTTTCCACATTCATGTGTATCATAAATGACCACTGTTACAGAAAGAGTTTTTGCTTACATGCGTCCAGAGACCGTCCTTTATGGATAGTATCAATAAAGTCACTATTGATTACTTTTGGCATAAGCTCTCGTTGTGTCCTGACTTCTGCTTCCAGTTTCTCCAAGTCTCGCTTTCTGACTCGAACAAAGCAGTCTGATCCGACATCCTTTAAACACACATGACCGTTTTTGTTTACTGTTAGAGGAAGACAAACGTTACAGTTTAACTATAACTATATGCAGAGTACCAAACTTCTGAAATGTAATTTTATATTATTGAACGTGCGTTACTTAACAGTTGAACAGTGACATCTTGTGGTAATTCTGGCGCTTGCATTCGTCTTGATCATATTTTTTAATTGAGGTGGTCAAAGCGATTAAAATGCTGTTGTGACGAGCATCTTTATATTTACAGGAGTAAATAAATATCAAACAAATAATTAATTAGCTTAGCTTGCTAAACACTTGCACAAACTCTTTCATCAACTTCAGCTTTTCAACAACAAATTTGACCTCGGCGAAAACGGTAAAGTTACCTCTCCTGCAGATGACACAGACGAAACATCAGCTGTATTGATTGTTTTCATCTCGAAAAGTGCAAATTTGATAACGTTGGACGAAAGGCCTTTGACCTATTAAAATGTTTAAACGATGTCTTTAGCGCCCTCCACTGTTCGGCGCATAACAAGTCATCTACTTATCACCCATCCCCCAAATCGACAGTAAACACAATAATACAATTTAAAAAGGAAAGATAAAAGATAAGCTTCTTGATAGACTCTACAAATAATCTCTTCATATCCAGAATTCGTTCTGAAATAAATTCTACAAGAAATTCCGTGCTGGGCGAAAGCATAGATAGATAGATTTATAAAATACTCATTGAAATACATTCATTCATATACGTGATTTAAAACATGGATTGGCCTAATAGTTCGTGTAGAGTTCCTGAAATCCATGGCGGGTTTTCTGTACGTCATTACGTTGTCTAGGCTAAACCTGCTCCCCAGCCCCAAAGTACTCCAGTCCGGGATTTCCAAATAGCCACTCAGTTACACTTCGAGAAAGTGAGCGCTCGCTTGCAGTGTACTGCCTCCTTTGTGTGTGTTTGGTAGGTGTTATCTGAGCACGCATCGCCATGCTCACCCTGGGGCGTTCATAAGCCAAATAATTTGAGTTGTCAAGGACGCAGCAGAACTGTTTGACCATGTCTGTAGGACTGGAGCTCGGTTTCTCCAACGACGAGGTGCTGAACATACGTTACCCGCTTCATCGTGCGTGCAGAGATGGAGACGTCGGCGAGCTATGCTCGCTGCTTCAGCGCTCCACCAACCAGGCGGACCTGGCTACCGAGGACTCGTTTTACGGCTGGACCCCCATTCATTGGGCAGCACACTTCGGGAAGGTAAGAGAAGTACACTGTTTGCATAGATTTATGTTTTATTCTTCAGTTCTTTCTCTTCAGGAGAAAGAGGCGTGTTTGTGCGCTGGTTTAGGGAATAACGAGCGTGTAACATCATTAGTCAGGCGTACTGTCATCAAGAACTGAACTTACAGCATGTGCACATACAAAGAAAACTCAAATATCACATCAATATGAAATGGGTTGCCATATCGCCTGGACGATAAGGCCATCGGCAGAAAACAGGTCATATCATTCGCAGGGGCTGAGTGCAAACTCTCAGGCCGGGTAAGAGCAGAGATTAATCACTTAATACATGTTTGAACTGAAAGCATTGTGATTTCTGTCTGAGATGAGGCAGACTACAGCGTCAGTGGCACACATGTCGTCTCTTCTCCACTCTTGATTGTTTAACATGTATGTAGTAAGGGATATACCTCGCAAGTTAAGCTAGATAAAAGGAATTAAGCAGAGTATAGACGTTTCTGATTGCTTCTTTGTTTCTGGATCACATTACTTGGAAAAATCAACTTGCATGGACCACAGCCAGCGAAGCCCCAGTAGCCCCTCACTGCAGAACACAAGATCCAGGGGGCGTGGATACAGATCCAACTCCTCCCACCTTACATATACCTAAACCAGGGATGGGCAACTGGCGTATACGGCCCGCAATGTCTTTTAGTACGGCCTGCTGGATCATATTAGACTCGGATTATCAATTTTAAAACATTTGAAAAGCAAGTCATGTAAAGATTGCTTTCAGTGTATGATGTTAATACTATCTCCAACCAGGAGAGGTCGCTAGTTTCCAGCCGCTCCCCTATTAATTTCAGCGTAGTAGGGAATAGGACGTGCACTCTAATGTAAACATTCATTAACATTAGCAAATAATAAATGAAAAAATGACATGAAAACAGTATTTTCAAGTCAAGATGGTAAACAGATTATCTTTTTACCAAGTTCAAGGGGATACCCATATGTTTGGATTGTTTGGAAATCTGTATTTTATTTAAATCGCCATCACACCACTGCTCACAAACAATCAAAGTTGCAGAGCTCCACCTGACCTAATACCCATCTCCACCCCCTAGATGTGAATCCAACCACGCCCCCTGGATCTTGTGTTCTGCAGTGAGGACCATCTCCGCGAAGCAGCAATATCGAGTGCCAGCACGCACAGGCGGGAGCCCACCGATTAATTCATTGGCTGGGCGAAGACCAATAAAACACCACACGCCAAAACCGCGAATTTAAAATTCAAACCTGCCTCTTGTTAAAACTTTTGGTGTTGTTGTATTGCTGTCTATAGACCTTAGTTAGGGTAGCACAATATTTAATTTTTGACAGGAATACAAACGAGTCTTTGAGGGACTGAAGTAGCCTACAGTGGTCCCAGTGGCGAAGCTACATAAGGGCCAGGGTGGCACTGGCCCACTCAGATTGACGGCTGGCCTGCCCAATCAAATGAGGAAAGAAGAAAAATCCTGCATACATTATAATAATTGCTCAAATACATGAACATACAAACAACTTGTTTGTGTGAACAAGTAAAATAAAAAAAAAAATAAGATCCTGGTGGATGAGCACTGATCTTGAGTTTTGCGCTTCTATTCTGTTGCGATCGCAAGAGCCGTCAATATAAGCAATCCAATCCAAGCGTGCTCCCGCTGTAAAACAGTCCTCGATTGGTCTTTAGTCATCGTCCCATCCATCATACCTGAGATCCAGTTTCTATTGGTTGAACTTCCCAACGATTACAAATGACGTTGGAAAACACCACATCATCATCATCGCAACGCGATCGGCTCTTAGATGTTCAAAGCAGCATGTAATGTCACTCTAAAGGCTGGAATACACTACACAACTTTTACCCCGATTTACAGTCTGGAGAAGTTCAGACCCAGTCTGCAGATTTGAGTTGACAGATTTCACCGAAAATTGCGTAGTGTATGATGGTTATGATTTTTTAGCTTCAGACTTTGATTCCATCCAGTTGGAGGAGATCAAACATGTTTGATATTTTCAGCCGATTTTGAACCACACATTGTTTTCATTTGTCATTCAACTGCAACAAGGTGATGAATGCATGCATGCAATGCACTTCTGCATGAGTTTGTTGTGATCGGAATGACTTTGCATCCTTGTTTTTATCTCGTGTAGGCTATTGTAAAATTATTTTTGAAATAGGCACTGAGGTCCACCCTATGTTACCCAGGTCCACTCAATTTAAAATTTCTGGCCTCGCCACTGGCGTGTCCAATGGATTGTACAGTTCTTTAAAACTTACCGATTGTTCAGCTGACAAAACATCTTTATGGTAATAAAGCAGACAAAAACTTTGTGAAAATGACATGAGCCTGGACCTTTGTACGGTGCTTGACATTGCGCCTAAAGTTTCATTAGATCGTTTATATTCTAGTTTAGAAATGAATGTAAACCTCAGTGAGTTTATCAGCAAATTTTACTGGAGAGTGGAAGTGTTACTTAAGTTTGTTGGAAGTTTTGACATACCGTTGACAGCCTTTAAAGGGGTCATATGATGCGATTTCAATTTTTCCTTTCTCTTTGGAGTGTTACAAGCTCTTGGTGCATAAAGAAGATCTGTAAAGTTGCAAAGACTAAAGTCTCAAATCCAAAGAGATATTCTTTATAAAAGTTAAGAGTCAACCACACCTACCTAAAACGGCTCGTTCTTTTTTTTTAAATTTTTTTTTTATTTATTTTTTTTATTAAGAGTGCAAAACATACAACATACGGTGAACACAAAACAGCAATAGAACAGCAATGATAATAACAGCAATGAAAATAAACAGTGATGACCATCTGACAATAATAGTAGTAGTATTCAAGTAGTACTAGCATGCATAATTTGTACACATTTGATGGTCATATTGTTTAAATTGTGTAATGTTACATAATGTGAGATTATTGACAGATTTGTTGAAGTTAGAAAGTTTGTACTTTTGTGCCCATTCAGTGATGAAAATGTTTGTCTCTTGTGTGAGCAGTTTACTACTGATGTTATTTCAAACACATTACCTCATTATGTCTCAATGCTGGCATTCATCATGGAAAAATGGAAAAGCTTCAGTGACGTAACTATTTTTAGTTTAGCCGGCTCAACATCTTGATGTCTGTCAGCCATCGGCTAACCCTAACACGCATACAACGAGCACATCCTGTGTTTCTGCTCTTAACATCTGCTGATTGTGCAATTTTTACAGAGATGTTTTGGCCATGAGGCAATTTCAAACAGCCAAACAAAGGTGGTAGGACTTGAAAGTGTTTGAGGGATTTGGTCTATTTTTCCAGAGTGTGTTTAATGTCAGGAAGGGAGAAGAGAGCCAGAGAACAGGGTAATGAGTTGCCGCATGGTGTTCCATATTGAAAATGCAACACAGCTGCTGGTCCCTGACAGCAGAGCAGGAAACATGAGCCTCAAATAGCAAGTCAGAGAGATTGGCAGTCTGTCTTAAACTATTTGATTTCACCAATGTGAAGTCTGCTGCTATAAACAACAGCTTGAGCTGAAGTACTCAATCCTTATGTCTTAAATTGTTCTGGAATTATTGATGGTTTGTGTTTTGAGCATGATTTCACATGTATGTACAATGTAGGGGGAGAAACCAGGCACTGGTGGAAGGTCATGTCACTAATTTGTTGATTTTATTGTACTCTCTGTCACAAAACAGCTGGAGTGTGTTACGAGGCTGGTGCAGGTGGGTTGTGAAGTGAATGCACTGACCACACGGTTTGCCCAGACCCCGGCTCACATTGCTGCGTTTGGAGGACATCCAGAATGCCTGCTGTGGCTCTTACACACAGGGGCTGAAATAAACAGACAGGTGAGTCCACGTACAGTAATTGATAATGTTAGGATTATCAGTAATGATAATAGGATTTGTGATGTCCTATATATATATATATATATACAGGTGCATCTCAATTAGGGCTGCACGATAAATCGCATGCGATATTTAACGTGATAGACATTCTAATTTATTGAGATGCACCTGTGTATATATATATATATCTCATATGGCTTTATTAACCCTAATAGAAAAGTCAAATTTCGTAAATGGAACACTTTATTGAACTTTATTAAAACAGTCTTCATGTGTTTTTTGTTTCATATCATATTAGTCATATCAGGCTTTTATGGCTCATAGTATGATGTAGTGAAAATATGGAGAGAAAAAACTGCTGTTTTATTAAGAGTCCCAAACTGAGCAAATATATGCAATTTGCTACAGATACTGATCATTTATATAATGAAATTTTGATAGCTTGTAATGTAAGTCAATGAGATCTTTTTAAGAGTATAGCAGACTACTTGCATAAAATAATATAAATATCAACTGACACTCTGTATCACCAATATGTCTTAAGATATTTAAATGCTTAGTTTTATGATCAATGCTATTTAGTTTCAAAGCATATAATGCAGTGCTATACAATGATGATTGCCAGATCAGACAAATCATTAACAGATTGACAAATAAACTCTCCTCAAAAGCCTGATGGAGTAACAATTAGAAAAAAATATCTATGCAAAAAAGTTGCTTCAGTCTAGTAAGTGTTCATCTTGAAATATTAATAACAATATCAAAGTTATTTTTTTTATATTTACTTTATAAAAGTCAGTAATGATTTCACAGCAGAAAGACACATAAACCACTACCTGAAGGTGGACACTGGTACAATTATACTAACAGGCCTTCTACTTGCTAAAAAATAATAAACTATCAGTCAGATGACAAAGTGTGTAGTAGATTGTGTGCAACAGGTTTTTCAGAAAAGTTTTGATCATTTTGGTTATTTAGAGATCTTTGTGCAGCAGATATGATACAGTAGGTTTTGTAAGGTCAATGAGTTGATGTTCAGCATTGAAAGACCTTTTATTTCGCCATGGGATATGCTACTGTCTTCTTCTTGAGTCAGTTAATCTATTAGTTCTTTAATACAATTTATCTTTCAGGAAGTGACTCAGAGTCCTCTTATCAATTGCTCTAACTTATCCTCCCTGCTTCCACTTCTTTCAATTCTTATTCCTCTCTCCAATGTCCTGGTGCACAAATCTCTGCTAAACCGATCCTATTGCCAGGGATGATCCTGTCTGTGTTGGACAGATCTTTGAATGGTGACGTCTGTCCTCAAGGGCTGAGCACTGCATGTAGTTTGTGATTTAGCCCAAAGGGCATAGGAGGATATTTACTCTTTAATAACAGATGAAGACAAGCAGACAAGTGAAGTGACCGAATGAAAAGTCATCCTACTGTTGGGCTAAATATCAGTTTTCTTGCTTGACCAGTTGTGTTTGAGGACCGAAACTAACTCTTATAATGCTTTTTATAGTTTTGCTCTTCACTTTGAGAAGCTGGAGTAATTTATTTAAAAACATTATATATATAAATACACATTCTCTATTGAATTAATATTGAATATGTGCAGACTGAACAGGTGCTACTCTTATTTGCTCAGGAGTTATTTAAAAAATATATTTGAAATATACCCCATTTTGTAACCCATGTTACTGTTATTTTACTTATGCCTGATAGAGATGCCATCGCCACCAAAGCAAGATTTTCCAAACCTCTGTTGGATTACAAATTTATAAAGTGTTATATCTAGGTTCCAATGTAATAGTATATAAACTGAAAAAGTTATGTACA
>NW_015632550.1:329448-329603 GCF_001515625.1 Sinocyclocheilus rhinocerous
TGCTTAATTTCCCCTGTAATCCATCACAATGACAAAATAATTTTTGTGAAAGGTAGCATACAAGAAAAAAAGATTGACTTTTTGCTTGATACAGGTGCAGCAAAAGTCACTTCTGTCACCTCCTCTCGTTGGGGAAATTGGTTAACAACCCTCAC
>NW_015632550.1:329756-333329 GCF_001515625.1 Sinocyclocheilus rhinocerous
AAAAATAAAAAAAATTTAAAATCAAATACACAACGCAGAGAATCACATACGGGAACTTCAGTCATCCATCAACATGATCAAGATTGCCGTACTAGTAATCATCATGGACATCGCACAAAGTGTAGACTCCACATCTACATAATTCAGCTCCTACCACGAACAAAGAAGATGGCTGCATTCCAGGACTCACTTGTGCACAAACATGGTGGTCAAGAACTCTTGGAGCATTAATCCCGTCTTATGGTGTTATACAGGCCCTTGATCAAGTCAGAAGCTTATCGAATTCTGTACAGAAACTGGCCAATGATATGGCTTTGGCCCTGGGTAACATCACGGACACTCAAGCTTCGCGAAAGATAATGATCTTACAGAACAGAGTGGCCTTGGATTACATGCTTGCAACACAAGGGGGAGCCTGCACCATTATCGGCCCTGAGTGCTGCACCATCTATGCTAATCCAATCATTTGAATGACACTGTTATGCTGATGAGATCAGGGCTGGAGATATTCCGGTAACGGGCTGATTCCTGTATTGCATTTGCATGTTTTGTTTAGATTGTCTCCACCTCTATGTATCCCTCCCCCTTGAAAGGTATAAACTCTACTGTGCTGCGCTATAGTCAGACTTGGATGACTGCAGCGACGCACAGCGAGTTCTCAATAAAGAGTAACTTCTGTATGAAAGATATCCCAACGTCTCCTGGTCTCTGCTTCGACGAGGAAAAAGTTTCCTACAGGAGGGCATTTGTAATGTAGGTATAAGCATAAACATAACCTCAAGCCCAGGGGCCCCCGCCCCCCTAAGTCCTGCCCTGCTCCTCACCAATCCAAATGTGCGCGCTTTGCGCTTGACCTCAATTGCATCATATAAGTGGCTTGGAATATAAATCGCAGCACGTTTCGGATGATAAAAAAATGCGATTTATAATCCGGAAAATATAGTACTATATCCATTTCCATAAAAACTTGTGTGGAAAACAGAGGAAGAAAGTATACTCTTTGCAATAGGATAAAACGACAAATTATTTCCATGTTTTTCCCACAAAATTACTTTATATTACCTATGAAAAGCACACTGTCTTTCTCCCGTTCTCTCTTACGCACATCTTTATTTCTTTCTCCCACTCTCTCCTACAAATGCATACAGTACAGACACAGTCGGGAGCATAGACAATAAATACGTATGTGGTCTCGTCGTCGCGAGCACACGTGGAACAACCATGCGCACAGAAACTTGTCAGCGCTGACCGGCAACTTGAGCAGTATAGTTTTGAAACTGAAAAGCTACATGATATTTCTCAGTAGCTATGTAGTAATGTCGCTGTTTTTGAAGAAGTTAAACTTACAGATTCGCTGTAGAAATGTACGAACATGCCGTACTCTGGTAATTCGCACATGCTTAATCTCTCTCTCTCTCTCTTTCTCTCTCTCTCTCATAACTGCATTAGTCTGCATATTAAAGGCCCTTTATATTAAAGGTCTTTTACTAACATTAAAATAAAATTATGTTTTGTAATCAGCAAAGGGATTCTGCGATAGAGAACGATGTAAGAAATTCCATAGATTTTGATTAATTTTTGTTTGCTGTTTTGGGGTGGTAATAGTTCATATTAATATTCGGGGAAGTCGTGGCCTAATGGTTTGAGAGTCGGACTCGTAACCCAAAGGTTGCAAGTTCGAGTCTCGTACCGGCAGGGGTTGTAGGTGGGGGGGGGGAATGGGACTTTTTATGGTTTAACTTGGAACAAGAACAAGAGACCATACACAATTTTTAAACACATTTTTAATGAAAAATGAAATGAACATGAAATTAAGAGTTATTTGGAGAATAAACCCTCTTAAATGTCCCTATACGTACTGGTGTGTGTATAATTTAAAATAATTTGCCTCAATGATTTTTTGTATTCGAGTTACTCGAGGTATTCGAGGAATCGTTTCAGCCCTAGCGCCATCTATCAGATTTTGCTGATATTGCATCAAATTAGTCATTTTGGACCAACTGCCTCACGGGCCAGATGAAAGTACCCAGCGGGCCGTAGTTTGCCCACCCATGCTGTAGAAAGTAATTATTCTCATTGGCTCATTCCAATCAATCAGGCATCCCTAATCAGCTTCAACTTATTTTGCTTGACTTGCAATTACTTGAATTTTTATTGTTTAAAAGTGACCGACATCAAATATGTCCACTCAAACACAAGCATGCACAGAAACTGAGGGGAATAATGCTCACAAGCAAGTCCACTCTGTATTATTGCTTTGGTTTGAGAGGAAGTGAGTTATATGGAGTCAAAACAGAGCCACATATACTTGCAAAAGAATTGAAGTATTGCAAAAGAAAATAAAGTTTTTTGCAAACAAAAATAAAGAATTGCAAAATATAAATGAAACCGAGCAAAAGCAATGATTTTGCAATACATATTTTCCATGGCCATATCTACTCATTTATTTGCAACGCTGCTTGTATTTTGCGTTTCAGTCAAGTTTGAGCTTGCGATACCGTTTTTCCCTTTGCACTTCACGTTTCTGCGCGTCTCACTTTCTGGCACTGTTTTGACGTGGGGGTGGAGTCAGTGGACAGGGGCGTGTACAACAGGTCTGGGCAGGCCTCCCTGGAAGTGATGTCATTGGCCTGAGACGTAGCACACTGATCCAGGCACCGTCATTGAGCAGAGGCATTCGTTGCATCCAGTGGGGACATAATTATGGATTATAATGACTTATACTGTCTTTTTACGCGTTGCGTTGCATCGCGCCGCGTAAACATAAAACCATGTCTGCATTTGTGATCGGAGAAATGACAAACAACAAGCCCTACTCTACACAGCCCAAAAAACTCGCTTTAAATATAAAAAACGTACTTGCAGTGTCTGTGAGTCAGAACAGCCGGCATTGTAGTCTACTCTACCAGGATCAGGAAACGGTCCTCCATAAAATGTGCTGCACACATCTGAATATTTGGGTTGAAGTGTTCTGGAACAGTGTTGTAAATACACCTTAACCACTGATTTCTAGTCGTGTCCATTTTTGGAAGGCCTAGAGTGAGGAACTTCTTTAACTTGAGCAAACGCTGCTAATACCCACATACATTTATTAATAAAGTTAATCAAATGAAAACATGCGTGCTTTAATTCTAGTGAATAAAAGGAAACGATCCACCCGCATGCCTCTGCTCAATGACGGTGCCTGAATCAGTGAGCTATGTCTCGGGCCGATGACGTCACTTCCAGGGAGGCATGCCCAGACCTGTTGTACACGCCCCCGTCCCTTGACTCCACCCCCACATCAAAACAGTGCCAGAAAGTGGCCCTGCGTCTCAATGTTCCATACTATCCATCCTAAATAGTATGTGAGATTAGAATAAGTGTGTCCCAAAGCATAGTATGTTGAAAAGAGTATGCCAAAAGTCCCCGGATGGTCTACTATTTCAGGTCGATTTTTGAAGTGTGGATCCGTGCACACTCTAATGGCTAATATTGCCCACAATCCATTGCGCTTTGGCGAAGGATTCGGTCCAGAACTACAAACACGAATAAAACACGTTAAAAACTACAAACATGGCGGATGTGCGCGAC
>NW_015632550.1:336276-349239 GCF_001515625.1 Sinocyclocheilus rhinocerous
ATATTTCATCTGCAACAGCAATGTGAACTTTTATAAACATCCATTTGGTCGTTAACTTTTAAATGTATCATAATGCATAAAATATGAGCTCTCTGCATGAAAGACCCGCGACTGGCAGATCAACGAGGTACTTCTTTTCTCTTCAATACGGTAGGAAGTTAAATGAAATGGAATGTGGAGGATGTTAACTGTGACAAGATGATTGACAGGCCAGTTTACAGTGACAGGGTGCGTGTATCTATGTGACAGAGCGTCTGTTAAAGACGCAGTTGTGTGACGTGATAGTATGTCCCAAAGCTTGCCTACTCTTCTACTACACACTCAAAAGTGTGTACTTTTTCTTCACCAAAAGAGTACATACTTTAAGGGCGTAGTATAAGTAGGCACATTGAGACGCGCAGAAACGTGAAGTGCAAAGGGAACAACGGTATGGCAAGCTCAAACTTGACTGAAACGCAGAATTAAAGCAGTGTTGCAAATGAATTAGTAGATATGGCCATGGAAAATATGTATTGCAAAATCATTGCTTTTGCTCTGTTTCATTTATATTTTGCAATTCTTTATTTTTGTTTGCAAAAGTATATGTAGCCCTGTTTTGACTCCATAGAGTGAGATATCCCTGTTGTATTACTGTATTTTTTTGGTTTGACCTACTTTTTGTGGCATTATCTGGGTTATTTAAAGGGGTCCTATTATGCTCTTTTACAATGTCTTGAATTTGTTTTGGGGGTGTACTAGAACATGCTCTCATGCTTGGTGGTTCGAAAAACGCATTGTTTTTTACATAATTTATATTATTACAATACCTTTCTCCCCAGTCTGGCACAAACGGCTCGATTAGTTCTGGGTTTGATGAAG
The DNA here is from genome assembly GCF_001515625.1 of Sinocyclocheilus rhinocerous. Taxonomy (NCBI): domain Eukaryota; kingdom Metazoa; phylum Chordata; class Actinopteri; order Cypriniformes; family Cyprinidae; genus Sinocyclocheilus; species Sinocyclocheilus rhinocerous. The sequence continues at coordinate 337,135 of NW_015632550.1, forward strand.
GCCCGCCTTCCGAAAAAAGAAATGTGATGTGATTGGTTAGCTGTCCCAGTGCGTTGGGATTGGCGAACAGCTTAGACGGTGTTTCAGTACAGCCCCGCCCCTTGCCAAAGCAGCAAGTTCCGTCTGCTCCATATCAATTTGAGCCGGATTCAGACCCACAGAATATTGAACAAGAGGATTGCGCAGAACCTTTGCACGCACGGATATTGCAAGACATATTACAGTGGTAACGTTATTGTTGTTGTTGTTTTTTTTTGGCTAAATCACGTTTTAGATAGGATGTCAACTATCGCTTAAAATAACTGCATTTACTATGTACAGATAAGTGCATATGTATTATTTTTATTGTTATTTAATTCTAACATTATAACATGAATTGCAGTGAAACTGTTATACAGTTGAATTTATTTATACCATAGTCCAGTGTTTCCCAGGCGGCATATATATGCAAACTCATTCTCTGCCAGCAGGAGGCGCTGTTGGAGTGGTAGAGATCGAAGTTTCCCCGGTAACGCTGTACACAAAGCAGCGCTCCACTCAAAAAAACACTGCTTTATCAGACATTACATGCACGATTAAATGAATAACATCCAATTTTCTGAAGACAGTCGGTTTCCTTAGAAATACAGTGATATAAACACCCGCACTCAATGTTTGGGAAACACTGTAGTCTCATAATTGACGTGTAAATTCTGCAGATTACATCATTGTCCAGTATTGTATTGTCAGCAATTTATATAAAAACGTTTTCATAATTGTAACATACATATTTACATACATAATTATTCAGGTGCATGTGTAATAACTTGCAAAAACTTGAGGATACAGCAGCACTTCTTCTTCGTCGTCTTGTCTGATGCACTCAACCAAGCGTTCTAACCACGACCTTGCCCCTCCCCACCCCCCAACCATTCGAATTTCCATAGGAGGGATTTATTTTAATGATATTCTAATGGGCCGCTTTGTGATATCACAAAACCCGGAAAACAAACGCTGTAGTCCAAACGAGCCGTTCGTTGTAGTTCTTGAAAAGGGATTTTTTTTAAACGAAATATCTCCCTTTGGAGTGGACTTTGAGATTTGTAAGTCTGAAGATCTTTTTTTATGCCCAAACATACACACTACACACTGACTAAAATTCAAAAAGTGAAAAAGCATAATAGGACCCCTTTAATGGCAAATTATCCTCTGTGCTTCAGTTTACACCCTTTAGGGGGAGCTGTTGTGTTAGGGTGAAGAGTTCAATGTCTTGGCTATGACTCACTTGTACAGTAGAGTGTTTGTTTAGATTCCCTACTTCAGATTGATATCAACCAAAGATGCACAAATAGCTTTTATAGATTCACACATGCTGATGGTTGTTACCTGTTTTTGGCATTGAATTGATGTCTAGAATGTTGTCAGCCTGTCTGTTGCATTTTTAGTGAAGAACTGTTCAAGTGGTGGTGGATGAGGAGATACCCCCTGACAATGTAAAGCGCTTTGAGTGCCTAGAAAAGTGCTATATAAATGTAATGAATTTTTTATAATGAATTAAGTGATGTGAAATGTGCGTTTTCCATATGGTTTCAGGATTATGTGGGTGAAGCACCCATTCACAAAGCAGCACGGGCCGGTAACATGGAGTGCATTAATGTTTTGTTGATCCAAGGAGCCAAACCGGAGTAAGTCACTGTCTTACTGTTTTTTGACGTTTTAGTTATTTATTTTTAAATGCATTATTATGTCTAAATGTATTATTATGTGACTTTATGTAGTACTTTATTATGTGACATCACAGTGTGAAAGAGGATCTCCACAATTAAAAAAAGCTCTGCAGTAGAGCCTTCATTTTGATTGACAATCTCATGAAACCAGGTGGAATAGAACTAGAAAGCCTTGATACATAGTTTACATTCAGATCTGTTGTGGCTCAAAAAAAGCCATTTTCCTTGGAAAATGTGTGTTAATTCAGTCCTGAAAAAGTCATTTGACTTTATGCCACAGTCTGAAGAATGTAAATATTAATGCAAGAATTATTTTGCATACAGTTGGTAATTCTGTCACCCCTGTAGTACAGGGACTATACTAATAATTGTAATACTTCTAATATAAAAACACATTTCAGTTCAAATAACAACTGCAAATTGTAGTGTACAACTACTTAAATTTAATTCATTCAGTTAAAGTGATACTCCATCCCAAAAAAATGACAATTCTGTCATAATTTGCTCATCCTCATATCGCTCCAAAGTTCCAGACTTCTGTTCATCTTTGAAGCACAAATGAAGATATGGATATTAAAATATTAATATTCTTTTAGCATTTTTGTCCATCCATTGAAAGTTTTGGTTGCGTAGTCTTTGATGCATCAAAAAGACGTAATCCATATGAATGGAGAGGTTTAATTTAGGCTTTTATTCACTTATGAACAGATACAGATTGAGTAAATAAAGACTTTAATTTATGCGTTTATTCACATATAAACATTATTCTAACGTAAAGAGAGTGAACATTTTTATTTTTGGGTGAACTATCACTTTAAGGGGGCTTTTTCACAGTGGCAGTTTAGTTTGAAACAGGGCACGGTTCGCATGAAAATTCGCCTGAGATTACCTGAAGGAGGTGTTCTGAGTTTGGTTGCACTCGAACTGTGGCGCGGTTTCGTGTGAATATGAAAGCAACACGGACTTGGGTGCGCACTTGTTCTGGAAGTAAAGTAACCTGCGCATGCGTTTTAGCCGATTACAGTATTTTAGTATTTAGTATTTTCTTCAATAAAACACATATAAGTGATGATAGTGTTGCTGATGTACCTTGGATTCGAGCGAGAATGAGCCTGCAGTGTATTTGCTTGTAGCAAGTGCAATCTGAGAGGCAAATGAATGGTAATCCACTAGTGGTGCAACGGATCACAAAACTCACGGATCGGATCATTTTTTGGATCAGCAAAAATACAAACAATTAAAAATATATAAATATATATACAGTGGGTACGGAAAGTATTCGTGCCTAGAAAAGTGCTATATAAATGTAATGAATTTTTTATAATGAATTAAGTGATGTGAAATGTGCGTTTTCCATATGGTTTCAGGATTATGTGGGTGAAGCACCCATTCACAAAGCAGCACGGGCCGGTAACATGGAGTGCATTAATGTTTTGTTGATCCAAGGAGCCAAACCGGAGTAAGTCACTGTCTTACTGTTTTTTGACGTTTTAGTTATTTATTTTTAAATGCATTATTATGTCTAAATGTATTATTATGTGACTTTATGTAGTACTTTATTATGTGACATCACAGTGTGAAAGAGGATCTCCACAATTAAAAAAAGCTCTGCAGTAGAGCCTTCATTTTGATTGACAATCTCATGAAACCAGGTGGAATAGAACTAGAAAGCCTTGATACATAGTTTACATTCAGATCTGTTGTGGCTCAAAAAAAGCCATTTTCCTTGGAAAATGTGTGTTAATTCAGTCCTGAAAAAGTCATTTGACTTTATGCCACAGTCTGAAGAATGTAAATATTAATGCAAGAATTATTTTGCATACAGTTGGTAATTCTGTCACCCCTGTAGTACAGGGACTATACTAATAATTGTAATACTTCTAATATAAAAACACATTTCAGTTCAAATAACAACTGCAAATTGTAGTGTACAACTACTTAAATTTAATTCATTCAGTTAAAGTGATACTCCATCCCAAAAAAATGACAATTCTGTCATAATTTGCTCATCCTCATATCGCTCCAAAGTTCCAGACTTCTGTTCATCTTTGAAGCACAAATGAAGATATGGATATTAAAATATTAATATTCTTTTAGCATTTTTGTCCATCCATTGAAAGTTTTGGGTGCGTAGTCTTTGATGCATCAAAAAGACGTAATCCATATGAATGGAGAGGTTTAATTTAGGCTTTTATTCACTTATGAACAGATACAGATTGAGTAAATAAAGACTTTAATTTATGCGTTTATTCACATATAAACATTATTCTAACGTAAAGAGAGTGAACATTTTTATTTTTGGGTGAACTATCACTTTAAGGGGGCTTTTTCACAGTGGCAGTTTAGTTTGAAACAGGGCACGGTTCGCATGAAAATTCGCCTGAGATTACCTGAAGGAGGTGTTCTGAGTTTGGTTGCACTCGAACTGTGGCGCGGTTTCGTGTGAATATGAAAGCAACACGGACTTGGGTGCGCACTTGTTCTGGAAGTAAAGTAACCTGCGCATGCGTTTTAGCCGATTACAGTATTTTAGTATTTAGTATTTTCTTCAATAAAACACATATAAGTGATGATAGTGTTGCTGATGTACCTTGGATTCGAGCGAGAGTGAGCCTGCAGTGTATTTGCTTGTAGCAAGTGCAATCTGAGAGGCAAATGAATGGTAATCCACTAGTGGTGCAACGGATCACAAAACTCACGGATCGGATCATTTTTTGGATCAGCAAAAATACAAACAATTAAAAATATATAAATATATATACAGTGGGTACGGAAAGTATTCAGACCCCCTTAAATTTTTCACTCTTTGTTATATTGCAGCCATTTGCTAAAATCATTTAAGTTAATTTTTTTTCCTCATTAATGTACACACAGCACCCCATATTTATTCGTCTCTTAAATAAAAGCTTGCAGATGGATCCGCACGTCTCACGTCTTGTCAACCCCGTAACAAATACAACATAACGCAGTTACAAATAAAGTCAGTAACAGTAGTATTCAGGTGCAGAAATGTAATAATGTAGTGTAAAATAACACAATAGTGCTCACACGTTAAATAAAGATTAATCTTTGTTAAAGCTGTGGTGTTATTTGATTAGCGGACAGAAGCAGGTATTTATTGGCTGCTGTTTCTTTTAAGACCAAAAGGACCTAATACTGACACACATCCGGTTTCTTTCTCAGCTGTTTACTTTCACTTAAGACATAACCGACTGTTTTTACTAGAATACTTGCCAAAAGGGTTTTTTAGCATAACTTTGTGTGTATGTGAAAGAGGAATCAATTCGGCGTTCACGCGGTGTCTCTCTCTCTCTGCGTGTGCACGCTTCACCAGGAACAATCGCACCCGGGCTCGAACCGCAGCAAACGTGCCCAGTGTAAAAGCCCCCTAAATGTTCTGCTCTGTGTTATTGGATGCAGCTACAGTCAGCAGTAGGCTAGCAGAGCTCTTTTAGTGGAGTTTTTCTTCATCTAATAAATGTTTATCTAAACCTGTTGTCATTTAGCTTAAAGGTGAATTGTATGTGTTTAGTGGTTTCATTTTTGGTTAAGATGAAATTCAAACAAAACAAACGCACATTTCCTCATTTTTCCTTCAGCAGATCAGAGGTCTCTTACAAATCTTGGCATGGAATGTGAATTCCTAAATGTGAGAAATAAAGCATCCCAGGGCTCAACATTAAGGATTTTTTTTCTACTGGCCCGGTCGCCCTGTGGTTTAATCTTTTATTTGCCTAGCCACAAAAAATAAAAGTTATTGTTTTCATTGTTTTTGACCCATGTAACCTTGTATTCTAATAAACAAGCTTATTATGACACTAACATTTACCAGTTTAATTTCACAATTTTAGATTCCAATTACAGTACCACAGCAAAAAGTACTAGCCTAACTAATATAAAGTTAAAACATATTTAAAGGCAAGTGAACACTGAATAATAAAACAGGAATGAATAAACAAATTAACACAAATAAATAGGGCTGGGTAATGAAATATTGATTTCTCTATTTTAATCGATTCTCATTTTTATGAAACGATATCGATTCATAAATCCCAAGAATCGATTAGTCTCACCTGTCAGATAATGAACGGAACATTTTAGCGCGCCTCCCATCCAATAATTTGCAATAAGCTTTGATTTGTTACTTTTGAAATGAAACAAAGTCTCAGATTTCAAATTTTGTCCATTTTATTACAATATTCAAATATTAAATGCCATTTTGGCACTGAGTGACAGATCGCTGTGAACTGATCGTCTCCTCTGCTTTAATAGCAGTTACAGCATGAAATAAACATGAATGAACATCCAAAGCTATGTTAAAAGAAAGAGTACAACTTACCAAATCCATATCCTGTCTCATGAAATCGCTCAATCAGTGTTTCAAATGCGGAAAGATGACAATAGCTTGTAAACAATGTGTCACGTAACGTCACATTTACCACAGAAAAACATTCGGTGGCCATGAACTCATTAGTCAACTAGAAAAATTAACTCTAGAGAGGAGCATTTTGCTATATATGCACCCTATAACATATTCATTATAATTTTTTTTTGCTGTTCTTCAATATTTAATTTATGTTTGAATAAATCCGTCAAGTTTTTAAATGGTGACAACCACCATTTAAATTTTTATATTTTAGGAAACTAATTGGAGTAGAAATATAATTGTGTAATTTAAAGTTAAAGTTAGTATTATAACTTTAATATTACAAAACCTTTGAGTATATTTTAAGTGTTTGTATACAAATCAGCAAATTTCAACCTTCCATATTATTGACTCTCAGGTATATTTAACAGCATTAGTTGAGAGATTTTTTTCCTTGAGAAAATTTGCCATGTCCTGTACCTGATATGTATCCAAAATAATCTACATTGAATCGAATCGAATCAGAATCAAATCGAATCACAAGCTTGTGAAGGATAATCGAATCGAATTGTTAAATTTGTGTCAAAACCCAGCCCTACAAATAAATACAAAAGAACAAAAGTATAAACTGAATAAACAATGCTTTGTCATGCATTTTTTCAGGTAGGTCCAACAGTAGTATTCAGCTCCAGAAATTCAATAATCAAATGTAAAATATCATTGCATAGTCTTCACTTTATAAATTAAATATATATTAATCCTTGTTAAAGCTACAAAAGCTATTCAATCAAGATTTTCTTTTTGTCTTTTGTCTTGTTTGATTAACATTAATGACACAGACATCAGAAGGTTAGGCACATATTCAGTATAATGATTTCTTTTTCAACTGTTTGCTTTCACTTAAAGGGGTCATATGATGCTGCTAAAAAGAACATTATTTTGTGTATTTGGTGTAATGAAATGTGTTTATGCGGTTTAAGGTTCAAAAAACACATTATTTTCCACATACTGTACATTATCATTTCTCCTCTATGCCCCGCCTTTCTGAAACGCGTCGATTTTTACAAAACTAATCGGTCTGAAAAGCGAGGTGTGCTCTGATTAACCAACTATCCAGTGCGTTGTGATTGGCCGAACACCAACTGTGTTCAAGGATACTCACTAAGATGGGTGTTTTGAGATAATTTTGTATGTATTTGTGTGTTCATGTGCTCTATGTTTTGGGTGTGTGTGCACAGAAAACAATGCACGAGTACAGCATTCAGTTCTCTTTCATGTCATATTGTGCTTAAATGGTTTAAAATCGCTTGGATGTTAAAAATTGACAAGGCTTAAAAACAAGTGCAAATGATAAACTTTCGTGACAACCCAGCAGTGACAAATCAGTCACCTGTCCCCAGTGTCTTTCATGCTGGCCCAGGGCCATCGGGAAGTCCTTATTGTCGAGCCCTGCATCCATTAATTTCATTTTTTTCTTCTGTCAAATGAAATCACTCTTGTCTTGACTAGCCAATATGTTGACATGCAAGATGCAGATCCTCCAATTTTCTGTGCTGGATTACTAGAGACCTCTTAGAAATGTAATTACATTTTCATTTAAGTCAAGTAAGTGTATGAGACATTTCTTGAAGTAAATACAAGTCTTTACTATTACAAAAATAAATGAATAAATTGTATTCATTTATTTTATTTATTTTTTAATAGTAAAGACTTGTAATTACTTCAAGAAATGTCTCATATCGGATGTTTTTTTGGAGAATGCTGGTACCAAGTGCCAAGATGGGTGGATGGTTGAGTAATTGTGCATTTGTTTTAAGTAGTTTTGTAAGTAACCTTATAAGCATGATGCCTTGTGTTTGGTGTGTGTTTAATGACATATATTGTTTATTAGATTGTCTTGAAGAAATGCCTTTTGGGTCATTCCATGTCAACTCAACATGAGGTCCCGTCTAAAAAAAAATAAATTATATTGATCTGTTTTTTCCTGGTAAAAGAAATACATAAATAAAAGCCAAAATATTTAATGTCATGGGAGAGGGGTCAAAATGTTTAATGTCATGAGAGAGGAGTCAAAATGACCATTTTCACATGAAATTTAGAGCCAAATTAGAGATGGGTAAAAATATATTTTATTCAAGCTGCAACAGCTACATTTTAAACAAGCTACATTTTATATACATTTAGTTATTCTTCAGACATAAGAATCAGTTGTATGCAATGTGACCCACATTTGGATTTCGATGATTGAAAATGGGTAAAATTCAAAAATTTGGACATGGAGCTGCATTGAGATCCCCCCATATCTATGGAATCGAGCCATATAGGGCCTTGAAAATGAAGATTTCAAAATAAATTTAAGAATCAGAATCTATTGAGATATTTTTAATACTTGAGTTACATGCACGCAAACTTTGGAAAAAAAGTTTTAGAACCAAAATCTAAAAGGATATTAAAATATCTTTAATACTTACACTGTTATAGGCGTGCAAGTCGACAGATTTTATTAATAGACCTACCAGTACCAACAATGTTGTCATTTTTACCCCCTGTAATTTGGCTCCAAAATTGTCATTTTGACCGCACTACAAAATAGTGGATTGCTGAGTAAATGTACATCCACGACATTTAATATTTTGGCTTTCATCATTATTTATGTTTGTCTTTATTCATGAAAATATTACCAAAATTAAACTTTGTGAAATTTAGTTGATTTGACATGAAACCGACCCTTCTGTTTCCAGATTAGCTGAAAACTGAAAGTTAATTGAGTCAAACGGAGTTAAATGAGTTAAGTCATACAATTTTTTATTAATTTTTTTAATCTGGTAATGCCACACCCAGACTGTTATACTCTTCATAGCCACATCAGTCAGTATAAACCAGCACATGGCGCAGCAAAGATCACCAACTTGCATTAACAATCTGGAAAGCATTAGTAATAAACAGGCAAATATCTTTTTGTTATTAAAAGTTCTCTAATGTGTATCTTGTATAGATTGAAATCATGTTCTCAGACATGTTTGCAGTGATTGAAGTATCTCTAGAACAGTCTGAGTGATATGATGATTTTCTTTTCCCAAATTTAGTTGGATCAGGGTCAGATATACCTGGCAAGTTGGTGTGACAATGGTTTGGCACACGTTGGCAAGTTTTCTCATCATAAAAGCCAACCATAAAATTTAACTTTTAACATGTAGTTTGTGGCAAAATTGAAGCACTGCTTTTTATAAGTACAGGTAATCACTGAAATTAACATGTCTTTGTTATTAAAAGTTCTCTAATTTGTATCTTGTATAGATTGAAATCATGTTCTCAGACATGTTTGCAGTGATTGAAGTATCTCTAGATACTTAGTGATATGATGATTTTCTTTTCCCAAATTTAGTTGGATCAGGGTCAGATATACCTGGCAAGTTGGTGTGACAATGGTTTGGCACACGTTGGCAAGTTTTCTCATCATAAAAGCCAACCATAAAATTTAACTTTTAACATGTAGTTTGTGGCAAAATTGAAGCACTGCTTTTTATAAGTACAGGTAATCACTGAAATTAACATGTCATGAACTTAATTGTAAAGCTGAGTTACAGATTATTTGTCTTAAGTGTTTTCTGAAAAACATAAAATTCTAACATCTAAAATTCTTAAAATATCTGTAAATATGTAGACACATTTGCTAATTCACCAAAAGCAGTTAATGATTTATCTGCTGATTTGTCTGTCAAATACAACATTCAGAATGTAACTGATTTCTTTGTTTGATTATATACTTTAAATGGCCCAGTTCCAGTTACCAGACTCTCAATAGAAACACTAAATGAGACCTATATTATGGAAATTGCCATTATAACAGTCAATAAGACTTGTTAGAATATTTTTCCATAGTCATGTCCAAACCCTCAATATATAGCATTACAGCAGTGCTTCATTTTGTAAGTGATGATTTAACACTGTTTCTTACTACAGAGTCGACGACGCGTTTCACCAAACAAAAGCTTTCAAGCTGTTATTTCAAAATGTGTTCTCACTAGGGCTGTCAATGTATTAAACTGTAATTAGCAAAGAATAACTACATTTTCCCAAGTTGATACTAAAATTGTTTCATTCTGTTCTGCTTGACTTATAAAGACCGGTTGGAATAGTCTAAACATTTTTCAAGAACGCTGTTGCAGATTTCAGTACTAAAACATAGTTTTAGTATGAAATGTTTTTTAGCAAAGGATTTATCAGTAAACATTCTGAACACTGTTACTGCAACGTGTAATACCATTTTCAAAGTTCAGTAAGCCAGAAAGATTAACTGAATGCCTTAAAACTGAATAAAACAAATTAACTGATTATTTTAATCTTTGACAGCCTTAGTTGTGTCCCATCTGACTTTAATATATAGGTCATGGGTTTTTAATTGTATGTGCCCATCTTTTTAATGAGCTCTTAACTGTCAGAAAATGTAAGAGTTATTAGGAAGTGGAACTTATTTTAAGTCAGATCTGCACACAATCTGTCTTTAAGAAAGTTGGTCAGGGAATAATAGATTCCCAGAACACAGGATACTTTAAAGCAAGGATGTGTCAACACTTTATATAGATTCGATTCATAAATGTCTGCTTGTTTTTATGCATCTTAGATGTGTACTTGATCATTTGTTTGAAATCATCTGTGACCTTTCTGATTAAAGTAGCATGTTTACAAAAAATAATATTGAAAGATCCATTGTGAACCATTACAGAAAAGGAAAATCCCTACACATCTCAATGTTTTGCAGTGGTTGAATTTGAACATGACTTGATTTTCTCAAGTAAGCCCAGAAAAGGGGGGGAAGCATTCCAAAAACTGCTGCCACACGTTCTTCAGCGAACACCCTTACATTGAGTGTTCACACTATCGCTTCCTTCAGTATCTACACACTGGCAATCTGTCGAGGTATTTCTTGTGGTGATTGGTTTTGATTCTAGGAGAACAGTCATGATAGCATTTAGACCTGCATGCTTTGCCTAGTCAGCACTGTCTTGTTACTTATCCTGCAAGATTTGTTTACTTATTTGTTCTCAACTAACAAGAATAAGGGGAGGCTCAATAATAAACGCTGATCCTACAATAATCAACTTGAGTAAGAGTACACTTGCAAAAGTAGTAAACTCTGTTAGGATTACAAAGTAAAACATTTATTAAAATGTTAAATGCTTCCTAGAGCAAACAGTTTAGGACCTCTTTATTTTCAATGCCAGACAATTAATTGTAGCAATGTGTCTTTTCGTGCTATAATACCATCTTTATTAAGAACTTCTTTCTATGTGCTGAGAGTTTAACCATTGGATTTAGCATAGAGTATGTCATCAGTTTGTGTTTGCGATTAAATGCATCGTTTAATTTTTATTTTTTTTGTAATGTATTTTAAAGGCATAACGTGACAACTTGTAGAAAGCAAGCAGTGTTAAATTTGAACAAATTCTACATTTTGGATTAATGTAATCTGCTGGGATTCAACTGTAGGCACAAATGTCGTCATCTAATGGTGTAACAATGTAACCTGCACTGAAATCACCATCACGAACACACAGAAATACCAAATACTATTATTAAATACTACTATAATACTATGGGCGACCTGGTGCTCACATATCAGAAAACAGCGAAGTTCGTATTTGAAAATTTGCTATCTTTTAATATGCAGTTTATTTGTATAAAGATTAAAAACAACATTCTTGTGTGATATGTATTGTCTGTGATATTGTAATTGTTGTTTTAATGATATGAAAGCTGACATTATCAAGTATGTCACTCATTTTGCAAAAAAACAAAAACGTGTCTTGAGAGTCCAGAAGCATTCGCTGTGTAATGAAGCCTATTAAAATGCCGTTAGAATGCCACTATAATTCAAGTTATGAAAGAAAAAAAATATCCCTGTATGTATTTTTGCTTTGTTATATTTACAAGATATGATATACAGGGCTCGCAAAATTTCAAAATCGCTGGTAGCCCTTCGGGGCAGACATTCTTCAGATTTTGGTAGCCCAAAATTAAAGTAGCCCGAAT
>NW_015632550.1:352360-355532 GCF_001515625.1 Sinocyclocheilus rhinocerous
TGTGCCCATCTTTTTAATGAGCTCTTAACTGTCAGAAAATGCTAGTGTTTTTAGGAAGTGGAACTTATTTTTAGTCAGATCTGCAGTCTTTAAGAAAGCTGGTCAGGGAATAGGCCCCCAGAACACAGGATAGTTTAAAAGCAAGGATGTGTCAAAACTTTATATAGATAAGATTGATGAATGTCTGCTTGTTTTTTATGCATCTTAGATGTGTACTTGATCATTTGTTTGAAATCATCTGTGACCTTTCTGATTAAAGTAGCATGTTTATAAAAAATTATATTGAAGATCCATTGTGAACTATTACAGAGAAGGAAAATCCCTACACATCTCAATGTTTTGCAGCGGTTGAATTTGAACATGACTTGATTTTCTCAAGTAAAGCCCAGAAAAGGGGGGGAAGCATTCCAAAAACTGCTGCCACACGTTCTTCAACGAACACCCTTACATTGAGTGTTCACACTATCGCTTCCTTCAGTATCTACACACTGGCAATCTGTCGAGGTATTTCTTGTGGTGATTGGTTTTGATTCTAGGAGAACAGTCATGATAGCATTTAGACCTGCATGCTTTGCCTAGTCAGCACTGTCTTGTTACTTATCCTGCAAGATTTGTTTTCTTATATGTCCTCAACTAACAATTTATAAGGGGGAGGCTCAGTAATAAATGGTGATCCTACAATTATCAACTTGACTATGAGTACACTTGCAAAAGTAGTAAGCTGTGTTAGGATTACAAAGAAAATGATGTATTAAAACGTTAAATGCTTCCTAGGACAAATAGTGTAAGAGACCTCTTCATTTTCAATGCCAGACAATTAATTGTAGCAATGCGTCTTTCCTGCTATAATACCATCTTTAATAAAAACTTAATTCTATGTGCTGAGGGTTCAACCATTGGATTTAGCATATAGCCATGACATCAGTTTGTGTTTGTTTGCAATTAAATGCATCTAGTTTATTTGTAATGTATTTTAAAGGCATAATTTGACAACTTTTGGAAAGCAGTGTTAAATTTGAACGTCTTCTAAATTTTGGATTAATGTAATCTCGACCTAAACATTTAGATCAGTGATTTAATGAATACTGATGATAGTAACATGTATTTTAAATGAACAAATATGCTTTTGAAAATCAGCTTTTGGAAATGAGTGAGATGAATGGTAACGGTTAAAAGCAAACCATAATGAACTGCTTTAGAAGTGACTAAAGTTATTTCCATTAGTGTTGTCACAATACCAACATTCTAGTAGTACCATTACCAGTGAAATTTCACAATTCTCAAAAAAAAATTAATACTACAGCCAAAAAACGAATTAGCTTTTTTACATTAATTTTTTTTAAATTTAACTATTTAAATGTTTTATTAATTCTAATTAATAAATGAGCAAAACCACAAGTAGGAGTTATACTACAGCCAAAAAAGGAATTAGCTTTTTTACATTTATTTTTTTTTATTTAACTATTTAAATGTTTTATTAATTCTAATTAATAAATGAGCAAAACCACAAGTAGGAGTGTGATAATGCTCTATATCAGCACAGCTGTTATTCAACTGCAGGCGCAAATGGCATAACAATGTAACCTGCACTGAAATCACCATCACTAACACACAGAAATACCAAATACTATTATTAATTGCTACTATTATTTATATAAAATATTACTTACTGATCGATAATATTTCATAACCAGTAATATATGGTATATCAGCACTGAACTGCCGTTGACGGCCTGGTGCTCACATCTCAGAAAACAGCGAAGTGCCTATTTGAAAATTCTTAAATAAATCTTTATATAAATAAACTGCATATTTGAAGATTAAACCTGCTCTTAAAGGGTTAGTTCACCCAAAAATGAAAATTCTGTCATTAATTACTCACCCTCATGTCGTTCTAAACCCGTAAGACCTCCATTCATCTTCGGAACACAAATTAAGATATTTTTGATGAATTAGAATATCCACTGAACTCAAACAGCGTATGCTATTCTGTGTCAGCTGTGTCACGTGGATACGTTGTTTTCGTTCAAATCAAAGCGTAAACGACATATAAAACGTATCCGTGTGACGCAGCTGACACAGCAGGGGCGTGTCCAGGATTTTATACTTGGGGTGGCAAAGAGGGGGCAAGAGCAGAATGAGGGGTGGCAACTATAGATCAGTGTTTGTACTCCCCGTATATTCTGTATATTCAACACCAGTGTTGGGGAGTAACTAACTACATGTAACGGAATTACGTAATTTAATTACAAAATAAATGTAAGTGCAATCTGTTACAGTTACTGAGAAAAAAAAGTGTAATTAAATTAGCCTACAGTTACTTATGAAAATGTTAACAATTACAAAGGGGGTTTTCACACAAACACGCACATACAGATTTGATTCATTTATTTCTTAATTGCAGTGACTGCTCTAAAATACGAAGCACCAATGTTTCAGGAGTTTAGAACACAGAATAAGATGCATGCTTATTCGATAACTGTTTAATTTCCTATTTGGGTTTATGCATATGCTTTAAGATTAACTGATTTTTTCCCCAAGGCATTGTTAGATGCCAGTGTTTCCTGTCATAGCTGTGAAAAGATTTGATTTTAAAAACAGTATCATAGCTATCAAACTATTTCTTGTTATGATTTTAAACCTGTATTTAACCAGAACGATCAGAATTTAACCAGAATCAGATTGATCTCAAAGTAAAAAAGGTGCTTAAGTCTGATTTTGTAGTGGCTGTGCTTTAAAATTAAATGATTATAATCTTAATTCAAGTGATGCAGGCATTTGAAAGTCTGCCAATAATCAGTGTTGAGTTCTACTGTAAGGTTAACCCTGCCTGCTTTAAATGTTTCAAAATGATTAACAGTAGAAAATATTTTAAATTTAGAAAAGTAATCAAAAAGTAATCCAATGTAATCAGTTACATTACTTTAATAAAGCAATTGAAATAGTTACACTACTTATTACATTTTAAATAGGGTAACCTGTAAACTGTAACCTATTACATTTACAAAGTAACCTTCCCAGCACTGCCTAACAGTAACCGTCAGAAAATTTTCTGGAAGTCAATGGTGAAAAAAGTGTCAAAGATGCGACCCCCCCTCTCCCAATTTTTCATGCCACAGCAAAAATCAAGCGTTGTATAATACCCCCATGAACTCCTGATGGCCATATATTG
>NW_015632550.1:359185-359831 GCF_001515625.1 Sinocyclocheilus rhinocerous
AAAAAAATGAATGTGTTATTTTCTTTCCTTTAAGTAAGTGTGCATTAAACGATTCAAAGGTTATCAGAATTAAAAGTTAAATCTGTCATTGCAGCTTTTTGAAGTGTGAATTTTGTTTGGAAGGATGAAATGATAGTAGGCTACATTTTCGTCAGTTATTTTATCGGTTATTAAATCAGATACATAGAAGCACAGTAAAATTACATTTATTTGAATGCATTTGTGAGAGCGCGATTACGTGTAAATTAGTCCTGCCTGTCTGTGCAACCAACCTCTACTAATAGTGAAGCTGTGGATTTTGATTACTTCAAAACACAAAGAAATTTTAGCTATAACTTTTCTGTTTCTAAGCGTTTTTATTGACAAAACACAGGGCAGCGTTGACAATATTTTTTGTTTCTGTGTGTGAGTGATCCGTTATGTGTCTGTACATGTGTGCGTGCAGTACAATCCTTGTAGGCAGAACTAGTTTAGAACGGCTATAGTTATGGCATTAATTGTGCTAGTGATTGAGCGGTAGTGGAGCACTCTGAGAGCGAGCGAAAACCAGAATTCTCCGACTTTCAAAAGATCCCCGCTTCAGTTAAAATCACGCTGCTCCGCTCTCAATGCACTTCGATCCCATACGCTGCTTTGGGGTGGCAAC
>NW_015632550.1:359946-379819 GCF_001515625.1 Sinocyclocheilus rhinocerous
TGAATAAAGTCGTTATTTTTATTTTCTTTGCGTACAAAAAGTATTCTCGTAGCTTCGTAAAAATTACGGTTGAACCCCCTTCATGTCACATGGATTATTTTACCGATCTCCTTGCTAGGTTTCTGGACCTTGATCGTGGTAATTACATTACTGTCTATGGGAGGGTCAGACAGCTCTCAGAATTCATCAAAAATATCTTAATTTGTGTTCCGAAGATGAACGGAGGTCTTGGTTTAGAACGACATGAGGGTGAGTAATTAATGACAGAATTTTCATTTTTGGGTGAACTAACCCTTTAAAACTACATTCTGTCACACAACAACAGTAGTATTTGTAAAATTGTAGTGGGTTTGCACCTCCCATGATGCTTATTGGGACAAATGGTGTAAGCAGAGTGATACAAATGTGAAATGCTGATACTAGTATAATCTCACACGGCTGGAAAGACCTCTCAGCCAATCAGGTTACCAGAAGTAACTGTAGTTTAATTGTAAAGTAAATAATCCATTAAAACAATGCAGTGTGGCCTTTGAGGATTCATTTTATTAAGTAAACATTGCTTTAAAACAAGTAACACAATAAATATCAGACATGAATGCTCTTCAGAGAGAACATGCGCAAATATCTGCACGGAAGCATTTGAAAGAGGCTTTCTGTCAGCCTAGTGTACCAAGTTTGGTCCTGAAGTACCAGGGGTCTCATTTATAAACGTTGCATACGCACAAAATGGGCATAGAAATTGCGTACGCATTTTTCCAATCACATATCGGGATTTATAAAAAATAAACTTGGTGTAAATATGTACGCACCGTAAGGACATTCTAGACCAGTGTTTCCCAACCTTTTTTTAGTCGCGGCACCCTTTGGAAATTGTAACAAACTTGTGGCACCCTACAAAATTAATTTTGTCACAATATTTGAATTTCTAACTTCGATATGATAATTTGAAAAGTATAGATATTCGGTACAACAGGGAAGAACTGCAGAATATAATGTCATACAGATATTTTTAATACCGGTATTATTAAAAAAATTTGTCCATCAATGGTGGCAATCAGTAGGCTATATAATAGATGCTTTTTTGAACATTTTAGCAATTTAAAAATATTTAAAAAAGGATGTTTTACACGGCACCCCTGCTCTCGACATATGGCACCCCCGGCTGGGAAACACTGTTCTAGACCATGCATACACTCTAAAAAATGCTGGGTTGTTTCAACCCAACTTTCATTTACATATAATATTAAATATTCCACTCTCATTAATGGAGATAAGCACTGAAATTACATAAAGTCATTACACAGAAGTTAAACAAAAACATATTTATAGTGGATGCGCTTAATCACTTTTCCTGTGGCATGCTATGTTTTAATGCCAGCGAGGAGAGCTATAGGTGCACAATAATTAATCTTTAAATTAAACTGCAGATCAAATATTATGAGAAAATATTTTTAGTGAGAACAATGATCAATGATGCGCACTTACTTCGATATTATGGCAGACACTCTGGATTCGGTGGTCGAACGGTCCATTGTCTGGTTTGAATAGGTCCAATTATAGCTTACTGTACAACCACAGCTGCATGGAGGTGTTGATGCCGTGTGAAGGCATCTCCACAACATTATGAAAAATACCATTGTATTTGAAAGATACAGCTTGAAGAAAATGATAATTTGCACATTTCCTTTTTAAAATATTTTGTCAGTGACGTGCCGACAATTCTATTTACACTGCAATAAATATAGGCCTATCTGTTTCCACTAAAAATAGCTAAAAGATGTTCACCTTATCAGCAAAACTGCATAAATTACTTTTGATTTGAATTGTTTAAAATAATTGAAATACTATTTGGCCACTGGAAAAGAATGAGATATTAGAGAACTATTTTAAACAGTTTTTATGGCTATTTTGATATATTTATTCTAAAACATAACAAGGATACTGGATGATTTTTAGCCCAATCTTCCCCTGACTGGGATTTATAAAGGAATTTTTTGTGCAGGTTCTGGCATACACATGGTTTTATAAATCTGAAAATTTTTGTGCGTATGCAAAATTTAGCTTTTGTGCCTACGTACACTTTTAGGATGAAATCTACGGAGAGTTTTATAAATGAGAGCCCAGTACTTTTTATATCTCTACTTAGGGCATAGAAATGGTTATTCTTAACTCTTTAACTACAGTGCAATGAGTTCCTTGACTTAAGAATTGTCTGGCATTGTCTGATGTTTTCATTCAATGTTTCCTAGAAGATTAAAATATTCAATAGTCAAAATACTTGGAAGCATTTAATATTTTATCTGATAGAAATGGGATGTTTAGGAAGGAATGAGTGAATGCAAGCCGATCTTATAATTTTTATTAAATTTTTTTGAAAAGCTGAACTTGTCTTACTTTATATTTTGAAGCATTGTCATGTATATTTTATATTTATTTTCACTTTTTTGTTGTTTTCCATGTAAAACCATTTTAAAAATACAAAGGGAGAGATAGATAGGTAAAACTGAATTCATAAATGAACCAACTACTGACCCAAATGTTATTTCTTCTCATTATATTGTGCAGACATTGCAAAAAGACAAAAGTGGTCAGACGTTTGTTAGATTTATCTGTCACCACTGATAAGCTACTACTAAATATATTGTAGAAACTTAATTTGCTGTAAAGTTGCTTTGCAACGATTTGTATCGTGAAAAGCGCTATACAAATAAACTTGAATTGAATTGAAATTTGGGGGTGGTTTCCAGATGTTAATTAAGGCCTTGTCTACACGAACACAGGTATTTTCAAAACCGCAGCTTTTTCTATGCGGTTTCGTCCACACACAAATGCAGTATCAGGTCACTGAAACCGAACCTTTTTGAAAACTCCTGCCAGGGTGAAGATTTTCAGAAACTCCGGTTGCAGTGTTGTCGTGTAGCTAGTGAAACCGAAGATTTTTGCTTGTGACGTCGGACTGCGCGCTGTTATCTCCTTTGATTGACATCAAATTGTGCACCGCTATCTCCTTTGTTTACATGAGGCGAGTCTGTAATTGGCCAACATGGCTTTACGGTTAGGGTTATATCAGCACCTGTTGGTTTGGCATGCTCTTGGCAGCGCTTCATAGTAGGGATGCTCCGATCCGCCTTTTTCGCCTCCAATACCGATCCGATACCTAGGGTTCGGTATTGGCCGATACCGATACCGATCCGATACCATTGAAGTTTTTTTCCCCCCATTTAAATAAATGTAGAATTTATATATCTCTGTGTGTGGAACTGATAATCATTCTTTCACAATCTACTAGATACAGACTACTTCATTATAAAGAAAAATAAAATAAACAATACTACGCCCGTGTTTTGTTCTCACAGACACCCGGTAGCAAGTAACAAAACAACATTAAACTCCGGCAAGAAGATAAAGTCCTTTTTGCTAAATCATAGACATGTATTTACAAATCAAGTATAATGGGAACACAGAATGATCTTGGAGAGAGCTTTACCGAACTGACTGCTGTAACCGAACGCGACCAGGGTTTAGGCTGAACGAATGATTGACAGCCACAGTGGAGAAAAGAGTTTGTGTGAACTTTAATGTAAGGACTTAAATATTCATATGTAGCTCACATTAAGCTATCGTATGGCTTCAGAAGTAACACAGAATAATTCGCACAATCGAAAAAAATCTCGGATTTGGATCGGCCCTCTCTGACCGATACCCAATCCGAGAAAAATGGCACTATCGGAGCCGATACCCGATATGAATATCGGATCGGCGCATCCCTACTTCATAGCGTGTTTTTGCGTTTTCAAGTGGACGAGGTTTTTTATTTTTATTTTTTTTAAATGGAGGAAAAACTACCCGTGTACATGTGGACTAGGCCTAAAACATGTTCAGGATCAAAAAGGAATCCATAGGATCATAATTCTTAAGGCACTATTCAAAGGCTAGAATCTTTGAATCTGTATCTTTGAATATCAGTGTCACACAGACAGGGCATAATCTTGTGTCCATCTGACAAAATGGCAAACATTTGACATTAAAATTATATGTAGAATGTAATATGACTAATAATCTGGTCTGATCTTTTATCCATTTAGCATGTTGGTTCATGTCTGAATTCTCATTTAAGTGCACACACTGCATTTGGAGATATATATGCTCTGAATTCTTTTTTGTTTCTAATGAACTATGCTTTTCTGCTTTTAGCTACTTCTCGAAACAAAGATCAGCTGCCTTGCCTTCAGTACTTTTAACATGACAGTTCTTCAATAAAAGCATTATGTTGGATAAATAGTATTAAATTGTATCATTGTTTAATTTTGTTCACAAAAATGATTTGTAAGGGAAAAAAATGGTTCAGAGTACTATTTCCTATTGCAGTGTGTGAATAATCAACTTTTGGGCCTTTCCTAAAACTAGCTTATAGAATAAAAGGGAAAGTCTTTGAAATTTAAAAACACGATTAACATTAGTATAACAGTGCTAATTAGATAATACCAGACCCCACTAATTTCTTTTGTTTTGTACCCACTGTGCAGCTTGAGGAATGCAAATGGTTTGACTGCAGCAGATCTGGCCCATGCTCAAGGCTTCCATGATTGTGCTCAGCTCCTCTCTAATGCTCACAACCAGCTAAATCAGATAAATGGATTTGCCCATAATGGGACCGACCATTCGCACATCCAGGGCCGCAGTCTTCTGAATGGGATAGCCAATAGAAAAAGATTTCTTGATTGCACAGAGCCAAACCACATGAAGAAAGCAAGAACTGCGAGTAAGTCAGTTTTATAGTGCATTTAATCATTGTGTTTGTGCACAAAATCAACACTAAATCAAGGAAAAAGGATTTTTCTGACTATATTGCATGCTTTCCATTCAGGCATGAATTTGTCAGCGAAGACAAACAGTGGGATTGGAGAGGAGCTTGAGAGTATGAATGTGGAATCAACTGCTGAAAACCAATCAGGTGGGACTGGACCTTCTCCACCAATGTCTATTGACCTTGAACATCATGAGGACAGTGTTCCTTTGAGGAACTCCTCTCCCACCCAAAAAATTTTGGAGCCCACATCTATGACTTCTGTTCCTGGCCCCTGGCTATGGACAAACTCTTATGCTTATTTATGAGGGCCAAGCCATCAACAAGTTTCCCCAGATTTATCAACAAGCTGTCAATGCAAATTATTTGGCTAGTATATTTGTATTGGATTTTTTTCAGGCTGCTGAAATATCTGCAATCTAAAAGTAGTTGGGGTGAGATGTCCATTTTGTCAGAAGCTGACATTTATTTTCAAAGTATGCACACAATTGACTTAAATAACAGACTTTACCAGTACTTGTAAAGACACACCAGCTAAAATAATACAGAAATACATGTACAGAGTTGCTAGTTTTCTTGGCTTTATTTCCATGAACTTTTGCCATATTATCTGTATATGGTAATTCTGAATCAGTTTTGTAAAAGTAGCTTATTGTTAGCTTAATATTGTACAGTAGGCTTGTATGTAATAGTTATATTTTCTGAATCTCCCAGCAATATATTTCACAATGAAAGCATCAACTGATTTTAGGATATTTCATTTCATGTCCTATTTACAAATTAATGAATGCATTGGTTAACATTTTACTAAGTAATTGTGCTTCCATCCTCTTTATATTAACTATTTTAAAGATATTTAAATGTTTCACGTGTAATCTGCTTGTTTATTTGAAACACTGAAGCATCTTTTAGGTTATTTGATGGCGTTTATGGTTTCTCTGAGTAAAAAAAAAAAAAAAATTCTTACTGCTGACTTTTGCAGTTAGGTGTTCAAACTCTCACTTGTGACCATTTGAAAGAGTACAGTGTGTGTGTGTTGACTTGTAATAATAGTTGATCAAAAACAAGATGACATTGTACACTTGAAATATGAGCAAAAAAGTGCTCATATGGAAAATGAAATGCAGTTTATCGATCTACAAGAATGTATTGGGTACAAATGTTTTGTTTCTCTGGTCTGGCTCAAGTTCATGTGTAATCAAGACCATTTGCTCATCACTTTCTGACGCATGTCTTGTTTTGAATGACAGATGAAGCCATAGCCACAGGTTTGAGGAATGGTCATGGGCAGCAGAACAGTTTCACTGTCAACAGCTTCGCCACAAATGGGCAGTGCTATCAGTCCCAATTCAATGGGGTCGAGACCATTCCAGCGGAGTCAAGAATGGACATGTGTGGCTCACTGCACCTCAATGGTAGCCCAAGCAGCTGTGTATCTCACCGGCCTGCATGGGGTGCGTTCCTGCCTGACTCCGGTGAACATCTGCGCTATGGACACTACCATGGCTTTGGAGATACGGCAGAGGACCTGGAAGATGCTAGCAGCTGTCAGGAGCACAGCACGATCGTGAAGGTAGAGCAGCACTACGACCAAGAGGTTCTTAGTGCCGTGCAGCTGTTCCATGGATCATAAAGTGAAAATGATATCCGTCCATTTGATTACAAGTGGTCACATTGATGGCAGCACTATCCGTCTTAAACTGAGGGGTTATCTTGCACCTTAACGCAGGCTGTTTTGTTTTTGGATTTTCTTTTTGATAAAGGGGACAGTCTTTCTACCAAAGGGGAGAAATTGTATTGCATTTTGTATCTGAGCTAATGACTTTATTTTATTATATGTATGTGTTTGAACTCAGCCTAGATATCTGGATGCATTTCTTTTTTTCCCTTTAATGCAACGTTAGAATGTTAAGTTGTACAAGAAGTAGATTTTTATGTGGATCGAGTTTGTATTTTTGTGCCAATGAATACTAGCTTTTTGAAAAAGACTTTTGTATATGATTGTTTTGTTGTTGTTGTTTTTTCCTGAGAAGCAAAGCTGACATGCTGACTGTAAAACAGTGTTTTGTTTTTTTGTTTTCTGAAAAAAAAAAAAAAACTTAAGATGTGTAACATTCCTTTTATCTTTGTACCCTTTGTTCTAATAATAATTAAAAAAAAATCTAACTCTAAAGAAGCTCCTTTCATTGCTACCTGAAGACCATTCTCCAATATAATATAACCTGTTCTTATGAAGTAAAGATGGATTTATTTTGAAAGTAAAAGCATAAGTTTCTCATTTTTTCTTACATCTACTTCAGTGCACTTTGGCTTTGACCCTCGATTCATAACTGACATACATTTGATATGTAATGCACTCAGAAAAAGGAATTTTTCTTCTTGGTAGTGTTTAATATGTGAAAGCCAGTTAGTTTTTTTTGTTGTTTCTTTTTACTTCTAAAAATCAACCATTTAGCAAAATAAATCAGAACCTTAGTACACAATTACTATATATATATATATATATAGGCAAGATGTATGGAACGATTTTCCGGACAATTTTGAAATAGAATAGCAAATTGTATTTTCAATTGCGTTTTCAATATGTGGACGCATAAATTGTGACATAATCCAAATGCAATTGCAAATCCTGCATTACCGTTTGCATTTTCGCTTTCGCGCAGTCACTGTGCGTTCGCGAAAGCGAAAATGCAAACGGTAATGCAGGATTTGCAATTGCATTTGGATTATGTCACAATTTATGCGTCCACATATTGAAAACGCAATTGAAAATACAATTTGCTATTCTATTTCAAAATTGTCCGGAAAATCGTTCCATAAAGATGTCTGCATATATTTTCAAAGGTACTTTGTTTTGAAATACATCATGCAATGTCTGAAAGAAAGATACATAAAAAGATGGTCGTGGTACATAAAAGATTAAATTTGATTAGCAAACTGTTCCCATGGGAAGCTGATACGCCCACCTCGGTTTCCTGTCTCACGTGTTCGGACACACGGGTGTCACCTGTCTTCTGCGTCGACCTTTACTGCAAGGCCTACAACGTCATTAGCGCTCCGCCTGTAACACATGGATCTTCGATTTAATACCTCGAAAAGGGAGTGGAGGCAGCATTTTTAACCCATGTAACTGGTCTGGTATACTGAATACAACCGCATACATTTGTTAAATTTAATTACACATATTATATTTGTAGATCATTTAAATGGAACGAATTATTTTTGAATGGCAATCTACATTATTAATGAAATGTCATATATGGTTAATAATGGTCCACCCCTCACACATATGACAGTGGTATCGTCTGTATTCCGTGTTGAAATCCTCCAAGCTGAGGCGAAAGCAAATTCGAGTCGAGGAGAGAAGCAAAATTGCACATATTATTGTACATTTTACAACAGAAAATTTATATCTGACACTTGTACAGTTTTAGCAATGTCTACTCCAGCAAGAAGGCGACTCATGCGGGATTTTAAAAGGTGAATCAAGAAAACTAAATATGAGGAGCTGTTGTTTACCAAACCCGGATGTACCTTACCAAGACCGGAGAATGAGAAGAAACATTTAGAAAGTTATTTGTTTTGTCTTTATTTAGACCTAAACTTCCTAAATCTAATCTGGCTCCCTTATTTGTTTTGATACAAACACAACAGACTTCAAGAGGATCCTCCAGCTGGAGTTAGCGGTGCTCCGTCAGAAAACAATATCATGGTATGGAATGCAGTGATATTTGGGTAAGTAACTTGTGAACTGGGTTGTGCTGTGGACTAAACCAAGTTTAGCATCTTTACCAGGTTCGCGTTTCTTTATTCTGAAACCCGAACATTTTGTCAACACTTCAGATGGCATAAAAAACCCGTCCTTTGGTACTTGTCTTAGTCTGCCTGTGTGTTTTCAAGCACTGAAACTAAAAACAAAAGATGACGTGGTGGCATCATTGGTTATCCAAATGTGACCACTTTTCATTCTTGCTTTCACAGGCCAGAAGGAACTCCCTTTGAAGATGGTAAATATAAACATTACTTCTTGAAGTCCATAAGTTCTAGTAATTCAAGACATGTATTTTGAATTCATGCTTTAAGCCTGTTTTTGTTATAGGTACATTCAAATTGACTGTAGAATTCACAGAAGAATACCCAAACAAACCACCCACAGTCAGATTCATCTCGAAAATGTTTCATCCTAATGGTAAGATTTAGTTTTTTGTTTGTCATCATTTGTCATTCAGAATCATTAATATGACAGTTTAAAATATGTCGTCTTGACATGACGTAAGGGAATGGCTCACCCCAAAATGAATATCTGCTGAAAATGTACTCATCCTCAGGAGATAGCCAGTTCCTAGATGAGTTTGTTTCTTCATGGGAACAGATTTGGAGAAATTTAGCATTACGTCACTTACTTAACCAATGGATCCTTTTCTGTGAATGGGTGTCGTCAGAATGAGAGTCCAAACAACTGATAAAAAACCCACAATAATCCACAAGTAATGCACACAACTTCAGTCCATAAATTAATGTCTTTAGCAGTGAAAAGCTGTGTTTGTAAGAAACAAATCCATCATAAACAGGGCTTAAAGTTCTCCGGCACCATGCCGAATCTCCGGCGTGTGGCGTTTAGCTGCGGGAAAATAAGATAGTCCTCCTACATTTAAAAACACTTGTTGATATCACGTTCGAGTTAATTAGTTTGCCTACCAATGTATGAGAGGAACACAGCTTTCACTCTCAACCAAACTAACATTACTAGCCAATCAGACATTTTTGGTCCTATAAACATGAGACGCACATAATAGTATCCAACTGCAGAGTCGCAGCTGATGAGCACGACACATTCTGAAAAAGCTGCGAGGCCCAAATCTGTTCCTATTAAGAAACAAAATAAATTTAACAAAAGTATATTAAGCAAATTTTCATTTTTGGGTGAACTATTCCCTTAACCCCTTTCTCTTTCAATGATACTTCAGTATATGCAGATGGAAGCATATGTCTTGACATCCTACAAAACCGGTGGAGTCCAACTTATGACGTGTCATCAATTCTCACCTCAATCCAGGTAAAATATTGCTTTTTACTGTTATAAGTATAAATGTAAATCAGAACACCGCTTGATCAGCTTGTTCTCCTGTTGGTTTTCCCCCAGTCTTTGCTTGATGAACCAAACCCTAACAGTCCAGCTAACAGCCAAGCAGCTCAACTTTACCAGGAGAACAAACGGGAGTATGAGAAGCGTGTGTCCGCTATTGTTGAGCAGAGCTGGAGGGACAGCTGACCTTACACTGCAGAGCACAGAACTTTGTGTGATTTATAGTTTAGTTGAGTGAATTGTGAGGACGCCCCCCCCATACCGTTCTAATGCACTTTAATCTAAATCCGTCCCTTTTTCCTTTGGAGAACTTGTGCTCAGCCAATATCACCTGGTCATTTTCTGTTCAAAAAGTGACACATGGTGTCAGCCCAGAAACCTGGACTATATGATATATCCAAGGGCCTTTTTTTTTTTTCTCAAGAAGAACCAAACTGAATGGACACGGTGCTGACCTGCCATCCTTGAACAGTCCATGCCCCAATCGGAACTGATGATCCCGTTATGCTTTTTTTGTGTGTTCTGTTACATGCCTGAAAGTGTGTGCTTTTTTTTCTATTCCATGTGTTATTGATTGCCTCGTGTACTATATTATAATAATACACTTTAAATTTCATGTACAGGATCTGTGTATGATTAGTCTATTGACTTTTTGTTTGTTTTAATATGGTCAGGAAAAAAAAAGTTTATCAAGAATGTTAGTTGTAACCACAGAAGAAAAAAACATTTGTTAAAGCTGCAGTCGCAACTTTTTTTGGTTAAAAATGATCCGAAATCAATTTTTGAGCAAGTACATAACCAGCCAGTGTTCAAAACTATCTCCTTACCTTAGCCCGATTCACAACGTTAAGCTTGTAATAGTGTGTTCTACTTGGGTGGTACTGGTAGGTTTCTGTGGGAAATACGAGCTTGTGCCTTCGTCTTTGCATCATTACGTCACGTCTGTATACATAAAGAAGGAGTCCCGACTAGGCTTTATCGCATGTGAGGGTGCTGCAGGTGGCAGGTCATTTATAGTCTTTTTCTCACAGCAGCTGGAATAATTGAATTTATAATTTTGATGACGGATTGTAATCCAGAAAGGTCCAAACCATTTCTTTACATGAAATTAGAATGGTATGACAATTAGAGATTAGACTGTACAGAAATTGAAATCTACAGGTAGCTAATACACACTAAATACACATAGTCACGCAATGCTGATGTTGTTAACATTAACAATTTGAGAACAAAGCATAACAATAATAATAATTTGCACGGTTTGATGTGATTTGAGCTAACTTTACGATCGTTAGATTTAATAACCATTGGTAATGCGATTTATTGTAATGCTTGTTTTTTTTTCTCAGTTGGTCAGAACAAAAGTGTTACTTGTTCAGATAACATTTTCTGGTGAAAATTCTTATTTGGGTCATACTTCCATCTGTAATTCTGATGTACAGTATCCACACCGGTGCGGTGACTGACAGCCACACATACACCTCAAACATTAGATTCATCAGTGCTGAAGAGCCATGCCAATGCACAACCCACGTAAAGATGATAATTCCGCAAATAACTGCAATTGCAGGTTTCAAACAGAGATGGTGACAAAGAGGCAAAACTTACAGACTGCAGCTTTAAATGTCTAAAGAGCCGTACATTTTTCAAACATTTATTTTAAGATTTTTATAAGATACATTCATACACTAGCTACATGAGATTGACAATGAAAGCTCATTCACATAATACAATATGCCACACAAGACTAAAGGTTCATTTATGTTTCATATGAAATATCAATTTAAATGAAATGCTCTTTAAACAAAACAATAATTGAAAAAAAATTATGCCTCTCGGAGAGCTGCTGACTTCAAGCCCTTAGATGGTACTTCCTAAGTGAATCGAGTCTCCAGATGAAACAGAAAACAGCATAAATCCATATGATCAGTTGTTTGAGGTCAGCTAACATGGGCTACCTGTTAAATGCCCTCTCCTTTTTTGCTTTTTCCAAAGCTTTGTCCATGGTTTTCTCTGTGTCCCCCTATACATTTTGGACAATACCACTTCCCTTTGGGTTTGTAATTAAGCCCAACACATTAGAAATGGAACCATTCAATTGGACATTCACCATTATCACAACCAATAATTTCCCCAAATGACACCTGTTCACACAGGCAGTAAGTAGTCTCATTCGGATCAATAGGTAGATCTGTAGGTGAAGGCTCTCTGTCAGCTTTGGCTTTGGACCTCTTCTTTATCTTTGAGGTTTTATTCCTCTTCTCCCTGACAATGCCGCTGGTCCCTTCATCATGGTGAACTGTAGAGACATTCTCCCGAGTGTCAATATTATTGTTTTTCTGACATCTGGAGCACTTGTTGGCTCCAGAAAGCCTTTCTGTGGAACCAAGGGATTCCTCTCTTCTTTTCTCCGCTTCCCTTTTCTTGCTTGGAATAACAGAAGATATGGTAGTAGCTGTCGTGTTTTCTTGGGGTTCATGTCGGGTTTCTAGAAGCTCAGCAAGACTGTCCACTTGCCAGCTACTATTCTCCAACATCTCCAACATCTGACTAGCTCGTTGGATCTTCTCATCACCCAGCTCCTGACTTTGGATAAGGACTCTTTGGATACAATGCAGCAAGCACATTTGCTGAATGGGGTCCTCTTCCTGGCAGTGTTTCTCATAGGCCTCATCTAACTCTTTGAGCAGTTCTGAAATTAGACAACATTTTTTATTGTGAATATAATTTTATATTCTGACTTATATTTACTATTTTGCAGGTGTGGTCACATTAGCAAGATGTCACAGACAAAAAAAAGGTCCACTGCCTATTGTCAATAAAGTATATATGTATTAAGCACAGCTCATAAGTTACTTTCAATTCAAGCAAATTTTCTGTTGGTCAAAGCAGTGAATTAGATTAGATTCCCACTGAAATGACTGGATTTCGTCTGCAAAAATTTGTCAAACTTAAGAGGTTTCTATCCCTCCAAAACTTAGAAGATTCAAAAACATTATAAAAAGCGTCGTAATGGAATCAATGTGAATAAAAGCATAAATTAAATCTGTTCAT
Organism: Sinocyclocheilus rhinocerous; assembly: GCF_001515625.1. Lineage (NCBI taxonomy): Eukaryota > Metazoa > Chordata > Actinopteri > Cypriniformes > Cyprinidae > Sinocyclocheilus > Sinocyclocheilus rhinocerous. The sequence goes on from NW_015632550.1 coordinate 372,894, forward strand.
CATATAAAGCAATCATATCTCTTCAAAAGATTTGGATTGTGGTAGGTTATTTAGTCAATTCAAGAATAAACCAGTGAGGACCAATGATATTTTATAGGAACAGGTCTGACGAACAGTCAAGTGTATAGGAAACCATTTAAATGTATATATGATCGGGATTAGGGTCTACAGTAGAATATAATGTGTATGGATGGGAACACTATACCTAATCTGGAGCATGAGCAGCAAAGTGCGAGTGCTAGAAGATCTGAACACGCAGATCTGTAGATTGGGACGTAGTCAGAGTCATTTCTCCAGTCTTCAGTGTCGCATGCTTCAGAAATCATTCTAACATAATAAGGCAGAATAGTTTCAATACTGTAATAAATGCTATGTCAGTTAGCACTGCATTGTTCATATACTTTATTTATTACCTGGAGAGACTTGCCAAACACAAATAAACCATATATTGTCGCAATCGTATGTTAATATCTTCATGTTTCCAAACGTTTCTGTTTTCTGTGAAAACAACTGTTTTCATACAGCAATAGCTGGACGCTTTTGTCCATATTAGGAACAGTGTTGCCAACATTGCAAAACAGCTGAGAGAGATCTGTCAATGTAACAGTTTACCAGTAGTGGAGTGACGAGCTGAACATTCAATGTGATGGCACTGAAAAGAAACGTGTAGGCACATCGAGGACATTAGACTATGAACAATAACCTACACACCATCATCAATCCAAATCGGAAACCACGTTAAAATGTGTAGAGATATTGATCGTCAAGGTTATGCGTCATCTTTTTTACTATTATAACCACCAAATGTAGTAAGACGAAAATGAGGCTTCCTTTAGCATTGCTTACAGATGTAAGACTGCTTAATTCTGGCTTTAGAATCGGGCATTGGATTCATAATGGTGTTACAAAAACATCATTGCTGTCCAGTTGTAATATATGCAGCAGGGCGGAGAGAAAGTGGATAAAACCAGTGGGGTTTGACACCGGTGTGAAGACTTACAACAGTCTGACCAAGCAGAAAGAACCTCTGGTTTTGGCACAAGAAAGAATTGCTACCTGGTAAGGCACGTAGTGGTCCATAACGTCAGTTGAGATTTTCTTACATGTAAAGTTAGATTAGAAGTTTCTTTCTATTACACGCTATTCTGTCACTTCCAGGTATAGCTGTGGACCCACTGTTTATGATCATGCCCATCTCGGTCATGCGTGGTAAGTTTCTCTGCTTGATAACTAGGTGCAGATTGTTGAAAGAAGCAAAGTTTGTTGCAGTGTTATTTTAATATTATTGAGAGAATTGAGTTTAATTTATATTTTCCATTTTAGGTGGTAGGTTTAGACGTTTTGTTGTAGTAACTGTGGTTACATGTAATCTGGATTGTGTAATCAGATTCCAAAAATTAAGTACCTGTAATTAGATTATATTACATTTTTTTTCTTCCTTGCATGCAGCTCATATGTCAGATTTGACATTCTGCAAAGGATCTTATCCAGACTTTTTGAAATTAATGTCATCCACGTCATGGTCATCACTGACATTGATGATAAAATAATACAAAGAAGCCTTGAGGTAAGTGTAAACTGAAAATACATGGTTTCACTTCTGTTTCAGTAAATACAAGATTATTCATTTATGTGGAAGGATGTAAATATTTAGCAATTTTAAGACATGTGTAAAGTTTTTTATTTTATATCTTTTGCAGCAGAACATCTCACCCACTGTCCTAGCAAGAATGCATGAGGAAGAGTTTAAGAGGGACATGCAAGCACTGCGGGTAAATTACCACTTTTTGTTGTTGTGTTTAACTTGTCTAAAATATTTAAACATATTCGACTGATATTTGTTCATTTGTCCAGGTTCTTCCTCCAGCTGTATACATGAGGGTGACAGACAACATACCCCAGATTGTAGCTTTTATAGAGCGTATTATCGGAAATGGACATGGCTATGTCACAAGTCAAGGTGCCTCTCTCTATTTTGTTGACAGTCAAAGGTCAAGTCTTTCTTGTGTAGTGTTTTTTTTCCTAATAGTGAATAATAGATGGTACTGAACATCCAGTGTTATTTGTTGATCCAGGGAATGTCTACTTCGACACTCAGTCAATTGGTAACCGCTATGGCAAGCTTGTGAACCTTGGAGGAATTGTTGGGGAGCTTGGTATGTTTATGATTTATATATATTATTATTATTAAAAAAAATTTTTTTTTTGTGGAGGTCTTCATCATCAATAACAGTAAATGTGGATAGTTTCCTTAGTCTTTAAGCACATGTTTTGCCACTGCACATTTATGATAAAAAAAAAATGTTATAGGGCTAACTTGAATAATGAACTAAAATCATATTACTGTTAATATGTGCCATGTCTGTAGATAAAAGAAGTCAATTTTTCATAATTAAAATGTATTAGAAACTAACTTAAATAATGTTGAGTAATTCACAGTTTCTTGTATTTTAGGGGCTCAGGATAAAAGAGATCCAAGGGATTTTGCTCTGTGGAAAGCATCCAAACCACATGAACCTCATTGGGAATCACCTTGGGGACAAGGAAGACCTGGGTGGCACATTGAATGTTCTACAATTGCTAGGTATTTGCTCTGTTCAACCAAATATCACTGTATGTTGGTATTTGTTTTGCATTGCTTTGATGTTGTGTCTGATTTTGAATGGATGTCAATGGTACATTTACTATATTTAATGGTGTATACATAGTTTAAGGCAGTAGCTTGAAGAAATGTATCCACTGTTCATACAGAATCACAACATAATGGAGGTTTGCCCCATTATAAGTTCAGTCAGTTTTCAGTAGGTCTTTAAGCCCTGTTTGGACAGTAATTATTTGTCATGTGGATTTATAGGTAATTTCAACATTAGTCAGTGATTTTACTGCTGTCCAAATCCAGAATGTCTGGTTTTTTTTATTCTGCCTAAATTCTGCAAGACCTACAGTCTATTTTTTGACACCAAAGTTGGTGTGGTAATTTATTGCTGTGTAATTGCTGAATACATCTCTTAATCCAAAAGTGGTTTTGTAAAGCCTTTTTGACCGCTGCCATGCCCTTTACAATAACTGTTGTACTTTCTGGTGCATGTATTATCAATATGGAGACTTTTATTTCTGAAATGTTGAAAGCTATTTTTAAGAATTATTGATGTATTCACATAGCCACGTAAATTCATGTGAACTTTTGAAACGAGCCTTTGTGACAGCAGGTGTGTAATCAGTTTTATATATATATATATATATATTATTTATATAAATTAGGGCATGACTGATTATTTTACTAGTTGACCAAATAGTTTGCCTTATGTAAATAAGTTTTTTTTTTCCTGCTAATTTTCACAATTTTAATGTAACATGCATCATTTTGAGAGACAAAATGTAAGAAAACCATTTAAACCAACAATTTTCCTATTTTTAAATTGGATATTGAAATGAATAAATAATAAACAATTAGGATTATTTTCCTATAATTAAATTTGTCATCGTGTTGAGAGTGACTGACCACGTGAGATGTGCGCTTCCTTTCCAGGTTCATAGGATCACAGAACTCAGTCCTCCACCATGAATAAATAGTTATCTGAATGCTTGAGTTTTATAACCGAGGAGCCATGCAAATATATTTTTACAGATGTAGGTATAAAAAAAGTGTGAAGCTTTTTTTGTATGGTTGAGGAATGGATAGCAGATGTAGCAATGTTGCCCATTTATTAAAGGCGACAGACATGTACATGTTTCATACCACATTTGAATGTATTATAAAATCTTACCCCACCAAAAAATATGGAACCGAATCATATTATGCAATGGCAACATCCATAAACACTTGTTTGCTCTTATCTGCAGTTCAGTGTTTGGAAGCCAGTTGGACATCCACTCTGGAGGAATTGACCTTGCCTTCCCACATCATGAGAATGAGATAGCCCAGTCTGAGGCGTATCATCAGTGTGAACAATGGGGAAACTACTTCCTGCACTCCGGTAATGCCCTTAGTCTTCTGGTTTAAGTAGTATATTGGTAGCAATATTTTAGGGCACATATTGTAACATAGGATCTGTGAAAATTTAGTTTTATTGATGCAAGGTCTTGGAAGAAAATTTAATAAAAACTTTATTTTTTCAAGGGCACCTTCATTTGAAAGGAAGTGTAGAGAAGATGTCAAAATCCTTGAAGAATTATGTAACTATAAATGTAACAAGTTATATTGATATATAAGTGTAAAATGATGTTATATTGTTAATACATAATCGTGTTTTTTAAATCTAGCTCTCTTAATAATCTAGGATTTTCTGGAATCTTACACTGCTAATGAGTTTCGACTTTTTTGCCTTCTGACCAGATACAGATCAGGTATGTGTTACATGCTGAAAAGGACTCGTGAAAGTAATACTCTTGCAGTTTTGCATAAGGGCAGATATTTTACATTCACTGTGGGGTCTTTTAAACTTTCCAGCAATCGACTATAGTGATGCTAGCACGAATGAAGCCCGATCTACTCTGTCCACCATCTCTGCCTTCTGCCACAATGCACAGGCCTACATGCAGGGCCACTTACTGTGCCAGCCTATAGAGGAGGGAATTCTCTGGGAGAGGTAAAGACAGATCACATTCAGGGTCTAATATATGTTTTGAACAGCAGAATGACATGAATAAGGTAGCGTGCAGAGACTGATAAATGAGCTGTGTGTCATGCAAAGGAGTATGTATCAGTATGGTTGCAAGTGTTATTCACAGCTATAGTGAGAATAGAAAAGGGGCTTGACTCTATGAACAGAACAATTATAGAATCCCACCTCATAGTAAATACGTTTATAATTCCTAAACATTTGACAGTGTGAGCGTAACCTAGAAGAACTGATGATGAACATGCTTTTGTCTCCATCTCCTTTTCGTCTCCGCTGTCTTTGTTTGGTCAAGGTTGTCTGCTACACAGTCCAGTGTTCGGAAAGCACTCGCTGATGATTTTGACACCCCAAAAGCTGTGGGTGCCATTATGAGCCTCATTCACCATGGCAACTGTCAGCTTCAGCCTGCTACTAAGGTAACATCATAGGGTAGGTCACTGAGGCCTCACATTCTTGTCATTATACAAAATTGTACATCTTAAATTGTACATCTTTAAATAGATATTTTATGTTTAAATTTATATTTATTAGTCATAGATTTAAAAAAAGTCTTTGTGTTTGAAGGTTGATGGGCCGAGGTGTCCTGCTGTATTTGGAGCCATGCTGTCCTATGTCAGGGAAATCTTGGGTGTTTTTGGAGTTGATCTATTGGACAGAAAGGTGAGAGATCAAACATTAAAACTCATGTATGTGTTTTAATGTTAAAATACTTCACCTAATCCTAGTGTGATTTAATGTTCAGTAATGTACAGAGGCAGGACTGCCTGCTTGACCGAACAGTGGTGCATGAGGGAAATATTCCTGAAACCCATTTTGAAATGGTCATTATTAGCATTTCCACTCTGTGGCACAGGAATTTCACAAAGCAGCTTTAAGGATGGATGAATAGATTGAAGGAAGGAAATAAATTAAGGAATTGGACTCTTGAAACTGCTGATTTGAACAAGGAAATATAGTGGATCCGCATCATTGTCGCGATCTCAACTATTATTTTTCCCCCTCCTTTTGATGTTACAAAATGAAAAGTGTGCAGAACATTTTTGTTGTTTTTCTTTGTATTTGTGAAAATATAATTGGACCCACAACTAAAACCTGGTTACTGTGCATTCTTCATTTTTATTGTGCATTAATATCTTATCTTTTGACTAAAAAGTGTAAAGAGGTTTAATTATTTGTGTATGTAACCGGTGGCTTTCTTTTTGAGCTCATTTGGGTTTATCTAAATAAAAATTTAGAAGTTACTCCCGTTTGGCGCCCGAACTTTCTTTTAAAAAGGAAAAAAAAGTGTGTTTGTGTTTTGGGCAACCACCACTGTTACAACCATTTATATTCAAATACATATAAATTAAAATCTCTTTATTTTATAAAACATCTAATTTATGTTAGGATTAAGTAATATAAGACATAGGGCTACTCCTTTCCTTCTGAGCAATCGTCAGACTCCTGTGAGTTGCCTGTGAGCACTAACCATGTTTAACAGTTGGCAATAGATATTGTTGATTGCAATCTACTGTGGCGTTCAATAATAATTTTTGTAATGTTCTGATATAGGAAATACTTCAGGGTCAGAAATTAATGGGCACTTGGGGCACCAAGAATGGCACCAAGATTTAATATGTTATCATTTTAATATTCTTTTATAATTTGTGCCCATACATTGAAAGTGTATGCAACCAAAATGTTCTTTAAAAAATACATAAGTCATAAAAGTAATGGAATCGAGTCAAGGCTTATGGAGTGACACAATCACTTTATATGTTGAACAGATTTAAAGGGGACATAACACACAGTTTCTGCCAATCTCATGTTAATCTTGAGTACCTATAGAGTAGTATTGCATCCTTCATATCTCCGAAGAGTCTTTAGTTTGATCAGATTTATAAAAGAATGATATAGCTTTAAGCTTCTCTGCCGTGGGCAGAGCTAAAGAGTCACAAGCACGCGAAGCTTTTGTGTTGTGATCTGATCGTCTGCAAGCTGTGACATTTATGTCATAATGTTTTATGATGGATGGATGCAGTTTTTTAGGCTTTAAAAACAGGGGCACCATTCACTGCCATTATACAGCTTGGAAGAGCCAGGACAATTTTAAAGGGGTCATATGATGCTATTTTAAAGATCATTATTTTGTGTATTTGGTGTAACAGAATATGTTGACATGCTTTAAAGGGGTCATATGAGCATGTGACGACCCGGGGCTGGACTCCACTTCGTCCACAGTGAAAGCTGATCCGGCGATCGACAGCGCAAAGTTGTTGTATTTCCTCAGCGACCAGCACGGATCAGATCCAGGCATGACGAAGC
>NW_015632550.1:379829-399777 GCF_001515625.1 Sinocyclocheilus rhinocerous
TCACACACCGCGGCCTTGAGTGAGCGGAGGCCGCGGGGCCTAGAGTGAGCGGAGGCCGGCTTGAGTGAGCGGATATCGTCCTCTTTTGGAAGACCAAACAAAGTAGTTTCGCTTTCACAACGAAACACAGCGCATTCACAACATGGCGGCGGCAACAACAATACTACAGCGAGAATAAAAGTTACGCCTTCTTTCTTTGCGTGAACATTTGGGCGGCGTTGTGCAAATCTTCCCACATAGTGATGTAGATATGTGGGGTGTGTTAGAACGAGCCATTTTAGGTAGGCGTAGCTCTTAACTTTTATAAAGAATATATCTTTGGATTTGAGACTTTAGTCTTCTATCATATGACCCCTTTAAAATAAATGATGGAATAAAATCAAATAAATAAATAAATAAAATGTTTAGTAATGTCAGATACGCCTAGGATGCCCTGAGGTTGAGTAAATCATTGGCTAATTTTCATTTTTGGGTGAACTTTCCCTTTAACAGCAATATGGATTTTGTGATTAATGGGGAGACAAGTTGTTCAGAACACTACTTGATTACATACGAGGATGACGAATGTTTAGGAGTATGTCGAGGACAATCATGACGTCACAATTCTCCGATTTGAAATCCGGGTGTTTCAGAAGGGTAGAAAAAATCATTCATATTTTAAACCGGGGAGATAGTTTTGAGTTTTGAAATTTGCAGTTTTTATTGTATAGTAACCTGTTGTATTGGTAAATATCAAGAACGAAATGACCAAAAAATGTTCTTCCTTGTAGGCATTGACATAATAACTGCAACATTTTAAATCCTTTTTTACTCTGTGTTCCTTAGGAAGTCCATGATTCCTCTGGAGTTTTAAATAATGTGGTGGAGGAGTTGGTGCACTTTCGAAGTAAGGTTCGTAAATTTGCTCTTTCTGTGGGAGATCAAGCTTCACAAAATCCCCAGACTGGCTCTGAAATTCAGAAAAGGCATCCACAGCCAGACAGAGTGCCCTTGCTTAAGGCCTGTGATGCCTTAAGGAATAATCTAGCACCCCTTGGAGTCCACATTAAGGTAAGATTTCTTCGTATTAGACTAAGTGCAGCAGAGCGTTTAAAAGAAAATTCATGGTTATTATTTAAGCGCATGGTACACTGTAAAAAGTTTTAATTTTCAAAAACTCAAAGGCATAATTAAGAAGTAATTAGAGTTCCTGAGATTTATTAAAAGTCACCAAACTATATTTATCTACCCATATAATGCACATTTTCCTTTGCATATTATGTATTGATCCCTTGAACTCTTATAAGACCATCCAGCGCCTTCTGAGAAAGCACATCGCAAGGCTCACTGTGGTTTCCATTGCTAATTTTTGATTTCGGTTTCAGGATAGAGGCACAAACTCCACGTGGGAAATAACAAGAGGAGGAGAGACAAGGAAGAATTAACCACTTACTGAATTGGGTCCAAACTTTATAGTTTAACTGAAAAGTCTTGCAAAAAACTATTAGTTCTATAGTGCAACTAAAGCTATAACACCACCAGTAATCATAACCACATCTTGCGTCTGATGATAATGATTGTAATTGTTAATAAAACAACTGTTCTTAGTTTAACCTATTATTAAATTACTTTTTGTATGATATTTGCCTCAATAAAGGACATTAGGACGAACTAAAGGACATTTCTCAACCACTCTGATACCGAAACTACTTAACTCAAGGATCGTCATTGACCTTCTTTTCACAACACGTTTTATGTTTTTTCTGGGAAGATTTGTCCTTTAATATTTGAAGACATTATGAAGAGACTCCCCAAAGACCTCTGTCATACATTTCCTCGTTAAATGGGGAAGGATAAAAATAAAATGTCAGTATAAAAAATAAAAAAGACTGTCATAATATTCATTATGAACTGGTGCAAATTAAAGGTCTGGTAAGTAGACATTGTTGTAGTGTAATATTCCTAAATAAAACAAAAATAAATAGGACGGGAACAATAAAGATTAAAGTATAAGATCCAATTTAGTCAAAAATGTCGTCAAAAAAAAGTCCATTTAGTCAAAAATGTCTTGTTTTGACGACATTTGCACTTTAAATCGGGACTTTTTTGCATTGTGCCATTGATCTTGAGTTTCCCGTTTTCGTCATTGCTAGAAGTGAACTTAAAGTGGGAGCAGAGCACTGATGTTTTTTTAAAAGGACCGGCGTTATGTCCATGTTTAGGCACGAACAAGTCCATTTCAGCCCACCTAAATCGCCCAGAAGACCTGCTGAGATCGGCTCCTTAAAGTGTTTCTACAATACGAGCCAAAAGTAACAACTTCCAAAGGAACTTGGACGGCGCACATTTGTTATGAATCGCGGAGTTGGACGTCTATAATTTTGAGATATTCTTCATCACTGAGTCTTCAACCTTAAACCCATGCCTGGTTCTGGGAAAATGAGAAAGCCCGATATTAAAATCGTAATCTTAGGAGACATGAATGTAGGGAAAACGTCCCTGCTGCACAGGTACACAGAGAGAAGCTTTAAGGACACTTTAAGCACAATCGGCGGAGCATTCTTCTTGAAGCAGTGGGGTCCGTATAACATCTCTATCTGGGATACAGCGGGTGAGATTGATGGATGTCAGTTCAAATGTTTCAGTTTGATTGTTTAGGCCAATACAACAACGGAGAGGCATCAGATGCAGAAACCTGCAGTTAAAAGTGCTTATGGAAAACATTAAATTGAAATGTAAAGTTATTGTTTCTAGAGAGACTATAAAAAATAATAATCGCTATAAATATAGGTACATTTACAGTTTCATTAGACTGGGGCAAGTGTTATCCACATGTTATGTTGAAATAAAGTGACAAGCCTTGATGTTGAAATCAAGTGATTTCAACATCAAGGCTTGTCCCCCTTTTGTATCTTTTGCGTTTTAAAAGCAGTAAGTGAAGCAAGAAAAGGGAAAGGATTACTCTTGACATAGTGCATCAATGACTGCAGTTGTCTCTTGTTCTTTGCAGGATGTTGCAATCTTGGTAGTTTCAGCAATAAATGTGGAAATTTTTACACGGAATTTTAGCAGTCATTGATAGGAAGCATTTATTCGTGCACATTGCAGAATGCAAGCAACAGATCCAAATGTATCAAATGTTGCATCAAACTTTTTAAATTGTTTAAAAAAGACGTTAACGATTAAGGCAAAAGGATATTTGACTGTTCTGGTCTTTATCTAAACGTCTAAGTCGATGAGGGTAACACGTTTTTGTAGCTGTGATAGTATGGCTCAGCTGATAGTAATGACTTTACATCCTGTCAGAACTGGCTGCTGTTTAGACACTGGCTGCATTGTTTAGCTGTTGCTGTAGCTCATTGATTTTTTGAGGTTGTTTTCACATATTGCACATTGCACACACATCTCATTTTAACTGACAAGGAAAACAAACAACAGCTTCTTTTTTGACACTAAAATTAATGTTTAAAATTGTCATTAAATTTATATGTATTTTTAATTGTCATTAAATTTAATTGAAAGCATAAAATAATATGCAAAATTGTTGGTATTTAGCTATTTTAGTTATTTAGGAGTACTCTCTTCCTCAACTTAAAATTGAATAATTGTACTGAACGTATTTAACCCCTTTTATTACTATGTGTGTGGAGCCCCCCTATTATAACCCCTCTTAAACTCCATTTATTACTACATGAAAAACTTATTTAAAAACTTATCTACTAATTTAATTTCTTATTGTTTGTAATTTGCTTCTTTATTCTTATTTTTAATGACAAAAATAAAGTAACAAAAATAACTATATCAACAAATATAGCATTATTGTGAAATAACATTTCTAATACCGTGAATTAAGATTCTGATAATATTGCCCACCCCTACCCTTTATGCCAACCCATTTTTCACATATGCTTTGTAGAAACAAAAATGACGTTAGTCATTTAAAAGCAGAAATATGAAGCATAGTAAAGAGGTAGTTTGCCCATAAATGAAAGTTCTATCATAATTTACTCAAGCACAAATGGTTTTCTTTGTTCTGTGAAACACAAAAATTAAGCATTAATATTACAATCATATGACATTTTCACATTGATCTTTTCCATAGAATGAAAGTGATCAGTCTTCTGAAGCCATAGTTGTGTGAAATTTCACAGCTGAATGTGCACTCCCTCAAAAATTTCCAGTGACCCCATAAACATGTTCAGAAGAAATCATGACCTTGAGATGGGGTTGAAAAAGGAAAATTATTTGATTTAATTGTTAGTGTGCTAAATGAATGGACTGACCTCAGTGTTCTTACTTCATTAAAGAAATAGGTTACCCAAACATGAAAATGTTGCCATTATTTACCTACTCGTATGTTGTGTGAAACGCATATGCTGTCATTTTTTTGTTTTGCATGTCACACAAATAAGAATTTTAAAGACTTACAGATTGGACTGATCTGGTTCTTGATTTTAATTTACTGACTCAGTGATCCTGTCACAACAGTTCTCGAGTTGACAGGTCATTGGAGGACAAGATTACTGAATAACAACTTAAAGCTGCTTTAAAGGGGTCATATGATGCGATTTCAAGTTTTCCTTTCTCTTTGGAGTGTTACAAGCTGATTGTGCATAGATAAGATCCCTGAAGTTGCAGTGACTATGAGTATAGTGTGTAGTAGCGTGTAGATTTCAATTTCTGCACAGTCTAATCTAATTGTCATACTCTTCGAATTTCATATTAAGAAATTCTTTTAACCCAAAAAGCTAATTATGCTCCCTTCGAACTGGTTGTCTTTAAAATACAAATCTTTTGTAATCCCAGGCTATCTGTAATCAGAAGCACATTTAAAACTGGAATATAATTTAATTTCATAAACACATAATCCTTTCTGGATTACAATCCACCATCAAAATTATACATTTTATTATTCCAGTTGCTGTGAGAAAAGGCTATAAACGGTCCGTCACCTGCAGGATCCACACATGTGATAGCCTACTAGCCGGGACAACTTTTTTATGTTTACAGTGATGTAATGACGCAGTGCCATGCTCGAATTTCCTGTGAAATCCTACCCCTACCACTCAAATTAGAAAACATTATTATAAGCTAACCGTTGTGAATCGGGCTAAAGTAAGGCGACAGTTTTGAACACTGGCTGGTTATGTACTTGCTCACTATGAACAGTCACTGTATACAATTACAGCCCCCCCCCAAAAAAAAACAACAACAAAAAATACTAACAGGAATCTTCTCGAAAATATATCAAATGAAATAAATATTTATATAACTTTTTATGTGAATATATTGCAAAATGTAATTTATTCCAGTGATGCAAAGCTGAATTTTCAGCAACCTTTACTCCAGTCTTCAGTGTCACATGATCCTTCAGAAATTATTCTAATATGCTGATTTGCTGCTCAGGAAACATTTTCTTATTATTTTCAATGTTGAAAACAGTTGTGCTGCTTCATATTTTGAGGAAACCACGATGCACTACAATTCAAAGGTTTTGTGTTTTAAAAGATTTTATTATATATTTTTTAATTATATATAAAAAAAATATTTTTATTTTATCAGATGCATTAAATTAATCAAAAGTGACAGTAAAGACATTTATAAGATTTTTTTTTCAAATGCTGTTTGTATGAACTTGCTATTTATCAAACAATCCTGAAAAAAAAAAAATTCCACAAAAATGTGAAGCAGTACAGCTGGTTGCAACATTCATCATAATAATGAATGTTTCTTGAGCAGAAAATCAGCATATTAGAATAATTTCTGGAGGACACTGAAGACTAAAGCAGTGGCTGCTGAAATTCAGCTTTGCATCACATGAATAAATTACATAAACAATAATAATAATAATAATAAAATAGAAAACAGTTATTTTAAATTATAAAATATTTTGCTGTATTGTTTTTATTTTATTTTTGATCAAATAATTTCAACCTTGTTGAGCAGAAGAGACTTCGATCAAAAATGTAAAAAAGTTCAAACTTTTGAAATGTTGTCAGTTTTTTATATTTCTGTATTTCTGTGCTTCTTATTTCATCAGGTCGTGAACAGTTCCATGGTCTAGGCTCCATGTATTGTCGTGGCGCTGCAGCCATCATTCTCACGTATGATGTCACAAACTGGCAGAGCTTTGTAGAGCTTGAAGATCGCTTCCTCTCTCTCTCTGACTCAGCCAATAGTGACAGCATATTTGCCATTGTGGGCAACAAAGCAGACCTCACTGACCCTAAAGCCCATGTTATGACCCTAGAGGAAGTCAGAGCAGAAGAGGGTAGCGTGCTTCCCCTTCCATCCTTTCCCACAACTCCAGACTTTCCCTTGCACAAACAGGTGAGTCAGGATGATGCCACAGCACTGTACAACCGCATAATTCGCTATAAGGCACTAGAGGGCACCAGCCCACCAGCAGAAAAGATGTGCTTCGAGACAAGTGCTAAGACTGGATTTAATGTAGATGTTATGTTTGAGACACTCTTTGATATGGTGTTGCCATCCATCATTCAAAAACACTCCCAAAGTGATTCGCCAATATTGTATTTGGAAGACTATAATGAAGAGGGGATGAAGAGCAAAGGGGATTGTTGCACATGAAAGTATTTGCTGAAGAGCATCTGGGGTCTTGCATGAATATCTATTTATTTATGGACACTGTTATTTGATCTGTTACAGTTTACTGTCACAGTAAATATTGTACATTGTCACAGTGAACAAGTGCACATTGTTATCTCTGTTCTGACTCATATTAGGTGTGTGCGTTTTGTTTGAGATAATCTTGTTTTTTACAAATAGAGCACGAAGAATTTGAACTTAAGTTAGTTTTGCCCTCAAGTTGCTCACTTGCTTCTGAACACTATAAATGTTTGACCTTTTTACAAATGTATGTCAAAGATAAGAAATATACATTTAGAGTACCAATCATATTTTTTTTATCTTTTCTAAAATATTTTATTTTGAATTAATTTACTGTTATTACATGATAAAAATTAGCGTTTATGATATTTAATGACTTGTGGTTTATAAATAAAATTTTCTTTCATTCAGCAACAGAGTTTGATTTACATTTTTTAATAGATTTGTTTTTGTAAGTTGATCAATTATTTCCCACTTTCAAAATGCATTCAAAATTGAGTCATCCTTGTTTTTTTTGTTCGTTTTTTTAAATGCAAAAATGTTACTACAACGTCTCACCACTAGGGGTCGATGTAGACTGAGAAAACGCTTTACACTGTTAGTATAACATGCGTAGTGTACTGTAATTAAAAAAGCAACACCAGTTGCAGAATAGAACACATTGAATTGGCAATAGAAATACTGGCTTCTGCAATTATGGCACACAAAGACAATTGTAACTAGTAGCCAGTGCTTTATGCCCTTTAATTAACTGGTGTTTGTCCACATTGCAATGGGATGCTATTCAGTTGTGGTTTTAATTAGTGTATATCTGGTCACCTCTAACAACATGAAGAGAGTTTTACTGAAGTGTATCATTGCTTCTGGAATAGGATTTCCACTGCTCTTATTATTTTCAGTTAAACCTGTTACGATAAAACAAGACAAAACTGTCAACCTGTTATCCTGACAGGGAGTGATCCTTGCTTTTGACGAGAAAGCAGAAGGCAGTGTGCACAATTGCAGAAAACAAACCTGTCAGCATTTCCTTTTGGCTTATATGAGAGAATAACAAAAGATGAATAAGTAGTGTTGAGTGTCATATTCATATGTAATTCCATAAATGCAGCAGCGTGTTTAGGCACCTTGCAAACCATGCAACCCCTGGGACTGGCCCCCAAAATGCTAAACACATCTCTGCGTAAATGTCTTATCAGCCACAGTACATTTGCAACTATCATATATTTACCCTAACATTTCCAAGAGAATTGTGGTGTTTTAGTCTCTGGGTTTGTCTTTTGCTCCTCCCTAGATTCATCAATATAACATTTGCCCTGAATTAAATTTGTAACACACACACACGCACACACACACACGCACACACACACACACACTCACCTCATATTAGAATCAGATTCATATTACATGTAAGTCCTTGGGGGAAAAAATCTAATTTATTGTTTCGAAAGTATATGACATTAGACAGGATCATAATTCAAAGCAATGTGACAATATTGCAATATAATGGTATTTATTTCCTAGTTATAATATACAGTCATGGCCAAAAGTTTTGGCAGTGACAAATTTTGTGTTTTGCAAAGTTTGCTGCTTAAGCTGTTGTGGTGTTCATTCACGTTGTTTCTAGATTATTGTGTAGAGTGATCAGATGCATTTTAAATAATGGCTAAAAGCTTCATTGGCCAAAAAACGAACTTTTCACAAAAAAATAAAATAAATAAAAATTAACTGTTTTTTGATCCTGACACAAAATGACCAGCTAACAACAATTGACTAATCATATCAGCAGCACATGTGAAAGTGTGAATTAGTACTAGTCAGGTGAAATCACTATCATACTAATTAGATTGTAAGAGCAGACTGATTGCTATAAAGTGCGAATTAGCGACATCTGGTGGTCAGACTTGGTTTCTCCAGCAAATCTAACAAAACATCGCGGAGCAGAGGATGGTTTGAAAAAGTTTTCAATCTGTGCCAACTCGTGTCATGTGTAGTCCGGTCAACGGATTAACATATTGATCAATAATATAAAATATACAAGTGTGTGTGATTATAATTAATAATTGACGTGAGTAGTAGCAAAAATACGGGCATCGGAGCCTCAGTATCAATCGTCCCATCACTACCGGATCATCAAGAACCGAAACATCAAGAAGGAGAGAGGTTCAACTAGAGTGAAGAAGTCTTCAGGACGTCCCAGAGTGTCCAGCAAGTGCCAGGACCGTCACCTAAATAAGTGTACACACACACACAACCAAGTCAATGTAAAGACAAGCACAAGAGTCATGCGAAGCGCTGATTTTTTTCAAACCAGCTGTCCCGACCTTCCGATACCGCATGACGAGCAAGTGCCAGGAGCGTCTCCTCCTGAGGAGTCAGCTATGGAATCATGTCACCACCACTGCAGAGCTTGCTCAGGAATGGCAGCAGGTTGGTGTGAGAGCATCTGCACGCAGTGAGGCGAAGACTTTTGGACAATGGCCTGGTGTCAAGAAGAGCAGCAAAGAAGCCACTTCTCTCCAAGAAAAACATAATGGACAGACTGAAATTCTGCAGGAAGGAATAGATCGCCATCAGTCAGGATTTGGCCCAGAAGCTAATATCCAGCATGCCAGGAAAAATGTGGAAAAATAATCTACAAATACTGAAGCAGCAAACTTTGCAAAACACAAAATGTACGTCACTGCCAAAACTTTTGGCCATGAGTGTATATAGTTTTAATATAATGGTATTAGTTTCCTTAGGTCTGCATGAAACAAGCAACTGAATTTAATTGCCAGTTTACAAAAGATATTTTCATCAACTGGTTGTTTGTTCTTATATCTCTTATCTTGCTGTATCTTATGTCTCTAGATTAAAGTCCATTGTTTATTCTTATCAGAAACATGCAGAGTGGGGGAAAGGCAAGAGTCTGTGAGAGAGTTTTTTTTAAATACATGTTTAGTGAGTTTGAACTACTGTGCAAGACTTGGTAATTCATTTGTAATATCTTTTTTAATAGGCATCCAAAGTAATAGTATAATGTCCAGGAGTGTGTTAAGTTTACATGCATGCAAGTTAAAAGATGTGCTTGATTGAAGATAAAATTTACCTTTGAACTCTGTGGCTCTACAGACCAAATAAAGATGTGCCAAATAAAGTCTTGGACTGAATCCAAGAAAGTTCATTACAAGGAATGTTAAGCAGAAACCTTAATTAATCCAGCATGTTTCGAGAATTGGTTCAGACAAGTTTTTCAAAGAGGTTGTCTGAAGCAGGTCACCACAACCGTGATGCGTGGTTACTTTTACATAGTGGACGTAAAATAAAAAAATAATAGTCTTAAATATGTGATGATCCCCCCACACAACTTTGAAGTGTAGTGTGAAACTAAACTAAACAACTACATTTCATCAAGTTCATGAAGACAAAACTAGTCAAAAGAACCATATACATATATATATATATATCACATTCAGTCAAAAATGCATTCATGTGGAATCAGCACCAGCCTCCTCATAGTCGTTATCTAGGGCACCCTTTTCCTCTTGTGCCTCTAAGAACTCTCCTTCCTCTATCTGCTCACCCACGTACCAGTGCACGAAAGCCCTCTTTGCATAGACTACCCTCTGCACCTTAGCCAGATCTCCTCCAGGCACAACGGTGGGTGGCTGGTAGTTGACGCTGACCTGAAATCCTATCAGACACCAGTCTACAAACGGGATGGAACGCTGTGTCTTGATGTTGGCTATGGTAGTGCTCGCAAGTGGTGTGAGTCATAAGGATGGAGTTATTGGGCTCCACCACAGCTGTGCTGACTTGCAGGGCAGGATACTCCGTGAAGTCCAACTTTGACTTTTTATCGTAAATTTCGAGTCGCTCCATCAGCAGATGTGAAACCTGGGGCCCGTTTCAGAAAGGAGATTAAGTGAAAACTCTGAGTATGTTAACCCTGAAATGAGGGAAACTCTGGGTTTTCCGTTTCAGAATTGAAGGTTTGTCAAACCCGAGAAAGCAGGGTAAGTCAAGCCCATTTCTGAAAGACAGGTAACTTATACTCCGAGTCAGTTACCGTGGTAACTTACTCTATGAACCTAACCTGTTTCTTACGTTCTCCTCCCCCTTTTTAAAGTGTAAGCAATGTTTATATACCTCATTCATTCATTCATGCTGCAAAAATGCTTTTCTTACTGAGTATTTCTGTCTTATTTCAAGTACAAATATCTAAAAATTCTTAAATCACGATGCATTTTCTTTATAAGAAAAATGATATACCCTAAGATGTTTATTCTTGTTTCCTGGGGGGGAAACAAGTGCATTTTACTTAAAACAAGTAAAATGATCCACCTTGGGGTAGGTAAGAAAAATCATCTTAATGCAAACGTAAACAAGATTATTTTTTGTTTCCTCCACCTCCCCCCGTCAAACACCAGACACCGTCAAAGTGACAAAAATGGCATGTCCTTTTATACTGTAGATGAGGAGGCTGTATTAATTCGTAGGGAGTTACATTTTTTGTGCCATATCCACATGCATATTTATTTGGTAGTTTTCTATATGTAACGTAATTTTTTGATAACTTTTTTTTAAATAAATTTGCTTTATTTTTTCCCACATATGCAGATTTTTAAGATTTAAGATTAAGTCATTCTTAAAGATTAACAGTAGAGTTTTGTTACCATGATGGTGTTTTGTATTTGTGTGTATGACACCATGCACCTTCAGTATATTAGTATTTCCCTCAGCTTGTGGAAAAGCTGCTTGTGCTTTGGTTCATCGTGACTTTCTCATCACCACCTGTTTTTGGTGGTTGTCAGTGTATTTAAAAAGTTACAAAACAAATATCCGAGGCCCATTTCAGAAAGGAAAGCAGGGCAAGTCAAATGTTAATTTCATTACTCTAATTAAGAAATGTAACAGGTTGGATTAGAGAATCTTTAATTATGTGAAAAGATTAGACTAAAAAAAGCTGCTGCACATTGAAATAGACTGAATGAAATTTATTTAATATATCAAATGTTTGTAAAGTCATGTAGCCTACACCCATGAACATTTTATGCTTAAAGCTTTACCTGATTGAATTGTTTTTATACTACATTTTTAGCTGCAGTCGCGTTCTTCTTTTTTTCTTTCTTTTTTTTGCCCATGGGATACCATGAAAATTAATATTAGTTCTATAACCTACCGTTCTGCCAGTTTTCACCTCTGTTATTATAAGAATTATAAGTGATTAAGAATTAAACGTATGCGTTGACTCAAAGAATGCAGACGTCTTTTTGTCAGAGCTGTTACCATGGTGAATCATAATTTCGGAGCTCCATTGATCATGACTTCTCATAGTCGTGGTGCATGTGCTAAACTCAGAGTCAACCTACTCAGAGATGACTGAACTAACACAATTCAGCTGTTCTGAAACCGAAAACTCAGAGTTTCCCATCTCAGGGTAAGTCAACTCAGAGTTTTAACTCAGAGTTGGTTGAACCTCTTTATTTAAACGGGCCCCAGGGCCTCTTCCACCACCAAAATTGGAATCAGAGGAGACTTAAAATATGGCTAGAAATCCTGAAAAAGACTTTAAGGGTCATTGAACTGTTTTTGTGCATCCAGTCGAGCACAGATTCTACGATCTCTTAAGTGACCACGAGCATAAATAATGGCGGTGTCCTCCTTGCTACTGACAAGCTGCTTGGGTGTTACAGGTGTCAATAGTGTCAGTAATGAATTTCATCTGCATTTTAAACAGAAGAAATAAGAATAGAAAGATACTGTACACTGTAAGATAAGACAGATAAGAGTCTTGAAAATGAATAAAATAAAAAGCCTGAATGGAGTTCAGTCTTGCCAACAACTGTTGGCTACAGATCTATGAAGAATGCACAAGAATCATGCTTCCCAGCACCAGATTCAATGAAGAAATAAAAGAAGAATCACTGAGCTGCTGTCACCAGCAATGGTTCCATCCAGCTGGAAGCCATGCTACAAACAATACAGCTCCCAGCAGAAGTAACCCATCTGGAAACCTGCATGACCAATATGTATGGAGATGCACTCCCTCTAGTTTGACCAATGCAAATCACAAGCACACACGTTAACAGCAGTGAAGTGGTAAAATGGTAGCACTAGTAATCCAGTCAAAATGACTATACATAATCTCACCTTTGTACTCAAGCATTACAGCAATCAGGAATGAACCCATAGCCTTTAAATCTTAAAAATATAAGTCTAATTTCAACCCAAACTTCAAAGTTATTAAATATTATTCTAAAAGAAAACAACTCACCTCCACAGCTAGACCAAACTAGCCACCTGATGTTGATTTATATTGATCTCAAATCAGAGGGGTATCAGTTCTACCCGAGATAACTATAATGAAGATAATTAGCCTTGTAGATTACAGCTCATTGATATCTTATTTATCAACAATAACATGAACAGTTTTCAATATCAAAATATAGTCATTTTATTTGTACAAGGGAAAGTATTTTTTTCTACTTCTGTAGTGTGTGATTTCTGCTTTTCCCTATCCTAACTCTAAGGGTAGGATAGTCATTTAAGTCTTACTGATAGTATTGGAGGTCTCTTGCAAGAAATAGTCATTCTTTTATCTTATTTGAAATAACCTTTCAGCGGTCGCGGCAGCCCTCGTGTGAAGAGGCTGCAGAGAGGAATTGGCGCAAATAAAAAAACTCTACCGACCTTAGTGTGTATCAGTCACTCCTCTCTTCCCTCTCTGCAAATGTCTCCACTGCTAAAACGACATACTACCACAACAAAATTAACAACTGCTCTGACCCTCGCACACATTTCAAAACGTTCTCCTCTCTTCTCTGTCCTCCTCCCCCTCCTCCTTCATCAACTCTTACAGCTGATGACTTTGCAATTTTCTTCACAAATAAAACAAGAACCATCAGTGACCAATTCCCCACACCACAAACTGATGATAACTTCATAACGACAAATACACACTCTCTCTCCTCCTTCTCTCCACTCTCGGAGACGGACGTTTCCAAACGTATCCTTTCCAATCATCCTACTACTTGTCCACTTGACCCTATCCCCACTCACCTCCTTCAGGCCATTTCTTCTTCAGTCATAACTTCACTTACTCAGATTATCAACACCTCTCTTCACACTGGTACATTTACCACAGCATTTAAGCAGGCTCGGGTAACCCCACTGCTTAAAAAACCCTCTCTAAATCCAGCACTTTTAGAAAACTACAGACCTGTTTTCCTTCTTATTGCCATGACAAAGAAGCGAGTTGTGTTCAACCAACTCTCTATGTTTCTTGCACAGAACAACCTCCTCGACAGCAACCAATCTGGCTTCAAAAGCGGCCACTCAACTGAGACTGCCCTGCTCTCGGTTACTGAAGCCTTGAGACTGGCAAGAGCAGCTTCCAAATCCTCAGTACTCATCTGGCTGGATCTGTCTGCTGCTTTTGATACAGTTAACCACCAGATTCTCCTGTCCACCCTCATGAAGATGGGCACCTCAGGAACCACACTCCAGTGGATCAAGTCTTACCTCTCAGGTAGGTCCTTTTCAATTCAATTCAATTTTATTCGTACAGCGCTTTTCACGATACAAATCATTGCAAAGCAACTTTACAGCAAATTAAGTTTATACAATATTTAGTGGTAGCTTATCAGTGGTGACTGTCAGTTAATGTACATATGGCAGAAATGGGATGTCAATCCCGTGGCAAAAACAGAGAAACAATTAGAGACATAATTAGCGTAGCTGCTGTTCCAACCAAACAAAATTGATTTGTTTAACCCAAACTAAAGAATAATACTGTGCATTTGATCAGATATAACTGCAGTACAAGATTATGATATGCATTATTTGAATGCTTGGCCAAAGAGATCTGTCTTTAATCTAGATTTAAACAGAGAGAGTGTGTCTGAACCCCGAACGTTATCAGGAAGGCTATTCCACAGTTTGGGAGCCAAATGCGAAAAAGCTCTACCTCCTTTAGTGGACTTTGCTATCCTAGGTACTACCAAAAGTCCAGAATTTTGCGACCTTAGGGAGCGTGATGGATTGTACCGTGGTAGAAGACTAGTTAGGTACGCAGGACCTAGCTCTGCAACTGATCCAGAATGCAGCAGCGAGAGTGGTCTTCAATGAGCCAAAAAAAGCTCACGTTACTCCTCTCCTCATCAGTTTACACTGGCTACCAGTAGCCGCTCGCATCAAATTCAAGGTACTGATGCTTGCCTACAAGACCACCACTGGCGCTCTACCAATATACCTAAACTCGCTAGTTCAAACTTATGCGCCCTCCAGAAGCTTGCGTTCTGCAAGTGAACGGCGTCTTGTGGTGCCATCCCAAAGAAGCACAAAATCACTTTCACTGACCTTTTCCTGGACTGTTTCCTGGACTGAAGGCTGGTGGTATGACCTCCCGATCTCAATTCGAACAGCTGAGTCTTTAGCCATTTTCAAAAAACATCTAAAGACACATCTTTTTCGCCAGCACCTGACCAACTAATACTAGCACTTACCTATTCTGTTCTATTCCATTCTATTATTTAATAAAAAAATAATAATAATAAATAAAAACCTAGCTATGTGTACTGTGCTAGACTAACTGAGACTTGTCATGGCACTTGTACTGTTGTTCTCTCGTTGGTCTGATTGCTTCTATTGTTCTCATTTGTAAGTCGCTTTGGATAAAAGCGTCTGCTAAATGATTACATGTAAATGTAAATGTAAATGTAAACCTTTCTACAGAGGCCCGTTTCAGAAAGGAGGTTAAGTGAAAACTCTGAGTATGTTAACCCTG
This sequence comes from Sinocyclocheilus rhinocerous, assembly GCF_001515625.1. Classification (NCBI taxonomy): domain Eukaryota; kingdom Metazoa; phylum Chordata; class Actinopteri; order Cypriniformes; family Cyprinidae; genus Sinocyclocheilus; species Sinocyclocheilus rhinocerous. Next base: position 395,206 of record NW_015632550.1, read on the forward strand.
AAATGAGGGAAACTCTGGGTTTTCTGTTTCAGAATGGAAGGTTTGTCAAACCCGAGAAAGCAGGGTAAGTCAAGCTAGTTTCTGAAAGAGTGGTAACTTATACTCAGTGGTAACTGACACTGTGAACCTAACCTGGGGTGCGTTTCCCAAAAGCATCGTTAGCCAACTATGGTCACATGTTGTCATTACCAACATAGTTCAACGATTTGGTGTTTCCCAAAACCATAGTTCAAACGAACATTCGCAAACAGCGTCACAAACGTACGTGGTAGGAACTACAGCTCTCCACCCGTGGTTAGAAACATAGTTTCTTGTTAGTAAGACATATGGACTTAAATAAATTATGCTTTTTCTCAGCAGTTTTGATGATAATTAAATTTTAAACGATAATACTAACCGTCAGGACATTTTTATCGTGATTTATCGTGAAACCGGTAATCCCTACTCCCACCCCTACTCAGATATCATCCAAAGAGGACTTTCATTGAATGCCAGTGGAGTAGTCGGTGTTGTACATATTCACAAAAAAGTGTAAAAAAATAAAAAAATAAATAATATACACTTAATTCAGTGCAAACTTTGACATGCCCATGACAAAAGAAATAACAGGTTGCTACAGACAGCAAAATCCTCAGAAAACTTTCAGCAGTTTGCTCACCCCTCTCCTCCTAAGGTTCAGTTTGGACTGGCTTATATCACCTAGAACAGACTCATTACATACAAGACTGTACCAACTGCAGGGGAATCAATACCAGAAATATCTGAGTCATAACCATATGACACTTAACTGCCAAAAAAAAAGAAAAGAAAAAAAGACTAAATAACACAAATGTAATTCTCCAAAAATAAAATGTAAACAGCACCAGGAAACATCTCTTCATGCCTACATCACTAAGGGTTAAATTCCCTCCCCTATTAATAATAATAAAAAATGGTTTAACCCAACACAAGAAAAGGGGAAGTTGTTGTCCTGTCCCTCCTTTGAGGAGTTACCAGACCAGGATATAGGGTGTTTCTCAAATGGAAGGCTGCATCCTACGAAGGCTGCATATCTCGGCTGCCACGTCATCAAACATCGCTGAAGGCCATCTCAATTGGAAGGATCCTTGGAAGGCAGCCTTTGTTTCGCATCCTTCATTCAGCTGAATTTGAAGGATGCATGGGATGTCACCTCCGCGACCTTCAATCACCCACAATCCTTTGTACTGACAAAAAACGAGTCCGTACTGAGCTTGTCTGAATTTATTATGCAATGTAAGACAAAAATAATGTTTTCGGACATGAAAGGATAGATGTTATCTTTTGTTTTGGTGTAAATTACTTACTAAACGCTAAGCTGCCAATAATTTGAGCCACGGGGAGATTAGACAACTGTGATTCATTGTATTGCATTAATAGAAAGCAAAATAATATAAAAATTTGTAATACAAAGTATTTTTCCAAAATGAAGCTTTATTAGTGTTTTTGTGCCGTGACGGTGAGGGCAGGAACATATGTGACGTAGCCTCGCGCACTTACTAGAGTGTCTCATTCTAGCGTTTAATGTCGAGGATGACTCTAGCCTACAAGACTCTGAAGGACTGAACTAGGAAAGGCGCAGCCTCTGTAGGATGCAGCCTTCCGTTTGAGAAACACCCATGTTGAGTACACACAGCATGCAGGGTAACCATTTACAATGTGGAGATTAATACAGATTTGAAATAATAAATTACAAAATGCTTAACTTCAACTTGTCTCTGTGTGGTTAATGGGGAAACATATCACCAGGGAACTGTGGTAGACATAACACGTTGTAATGACCACTGATATGTGCACCTATCTGCAATCAACACAAACCACATCTTAAACAGTTTTATCAATAAATGTTATAGGATAATGAACCAAACATAATTGTATCTTATGCCTGGTAAACTGTACCATTGTCAACAGAAACACGGAACTATAACTAACAAATGTAAAGAAACATAAGACAGTTGTTTGTATCGCGGTAGTGATGACGTCATCTTAGCACCCGTCATCACACACCACCACAGCTGTTAAATTTATTTGGTCATCTTTATTTCCTACATAATTTAATATTCTTCCAGTATGGTATTGTGGCCATCTTCTCTTCATCTGTTCATTATTTTTGCGAGCCTTCTTGCTGTTGGCTGAGTGGAAGTCAAATGTTAATTTCATTACTCTTAATTAAGAAATGCAACAGTTTGGATTATAGAACATTTAATTATGTGAAAAGAGCATTAGACTATGTGGAAAAAGCTACTGCGCACTGAAATAGACACTGAATGATATTTATTTAATATCTCAAATGCTTGTAAAGTCATGTAGCTTACACTCGTGAACCGGTTATGCTTAAAGCTTTACCTTGATTAAATGATGTTTTTATACTTCATGTTTAGCTGCTATTTTTTTTCTTTTGCCTGTAGGATACCATGAAAAGTAATATTACTTCAATTTACCGTTCTGCCACTTTTTACCTTTGATATTATAACAGTGATTAAGAATTACATTTACGTATTGACTCGGAAGTATGCAGATGTCTTTTTGTCGGGTGCTGTTGCCATGGTGAATCATAATTTCTGAGCTCCATTGATCATGGCTTTTCATAGCTGTAGTGCATGTGCTAAACGCAGAGGCTGCGTTCCAGCAAAGTCCCTTTAAGTCAAGTCACGTCACTTGGCGGCCATCTTTGAAACGCCTCTCAGGCATGCAAGTGCAGCTCCTATCTCTTTGAATGGGGAAATATAAAATTCTCCAAAACTGTTCGTCAAGTTTAAGATTAAATTTCATATTTGAAATCACCAATGAAATTTGACAAGAACTGTCTCATAAATGTTGTTTCTTTTGCTCAAATAGTGTTAAAAAAAAGCCTATTTTTCAGGCTAGAAGAACATTGACCGTTTCTATAGCAACCGGGACTTCTAACGGCAGCTGCAGTGACGCAATGACTTTACTGATTAGCAACTGGCTCTTTTACTCAGAAGGCGGGGCTTCGTTCTATAGAGCGACCATATTGAGCGTTGCATTTTTCCCTTAGTGACCCCAGCAACTGGCCTGTGCATCTAGATGCCAAAACAGTGGATTTACTCACGGAAAAAGGTCCTGTCATGGAGTGTAACTTTAATTTCCCATCGAGTCAAGAAAAAAGACACTTTGCCAATGACTTCTACATAAGAAAGTTGCCTAATGATGAAAAATCTCATAGAGATTGGCTTGTCTATTCGAAGAAAACAGATTCAGTATTTTGCCTTTGTTGTAAACTTTTTAACAACTGCACAAGTCGGCCTCGGACCAAACATGCTAATGAGGGCAATAATGATTGGAGACATTTGGCTGCCGTGCTGAAACAACACAAAACATCCCGTGAACATATCACAAGTGCCGCAAAATGGATGGAGACTAAACAAAGACTATGCACAACAAAGAGAGACAGTGGCGTAGCGAGTCTGCCCCGGGCCCATATGCAAAAAATTTGTAGCCCCCCTGTTATGGGCTCCAACTCGGTTAACTTAACTTGGGTGCCCTATTGTTGATTTTTCGGAAGTAAATAAAGTTACGTGAATCGTGACTATTCACAAGCTGTTTTATTTACGGTCTAGGCTAATGCTTGGAAATTATGTTTAAAGTTTTCAAGTCCATTCATTATTTGTAGCACGCAAGCCACCCAATAATCGCAGCTTTGTGCTTTGTTACTACAAAGTCTCAGCCTTCTGTCAATTTTATGATAAAATACAAACAATAAACGTCTTTTTACGCTCTTTAATTTGTAGTGAGATAATTCGCCTCAGTTCAAGCTGCATATGAATCAATGCTATTTTCCTCTTTAAAGGGGTGGTTGATTGCGATTTCATTTTTTAATGTTAGTTAGTGTGTAATGTTGCTGTTTGATCATAAACAATATCTGCAAAATCACGAAGCTGAAAGTTCAATGCAAACGGAGATATCGTCTTTTAAAATTCTGGCAGTTTAATGCCTACTTTGCAGCACTAAATAAACATGAATATTTGAATGCATGTTGAAAAAAGTCTTAATACATTAATACAAATGAATGTCTCACAATTCGAACAATCAGTTTTTTTAAAAAGTCAAAAGAATGATGGATGCCACAGACTTTTTTTTTTTTAGGAGTAGGCCTATAGGTGGATTTCACATTAACTTCACGCAATATAACATGATTTTATTATCGTAATTTTGACTTTATTCTTAAAATAATGACGTTAATCTTATTTATTTCGTTATTTTTAAACGTGGCACAAAAATGCTGCGGTATAGGCTACTGAATGCAAACACAATTTTGGCAAAGCGGCCCAAAAAACAAATAAACAAAAATAAATAAATAAAAAAACAACAAAAAAAGTAAAAAATAGTGAAGGGATATTTGAATTATTTGTTAATAAACTATTTTGTTTAATAATAAACAGAAATTGTTTCCTGAGTCAATGTTGCAAGAATTAATTTGACGAACCTGACTCGCCATCTCCTCATTGGACATGCCTTTAGAGAGAAATGCATCTTTACGAATTACATAATGAAAGAGTTTTTGTTTTCGATTTGAATTATTTTGTTTTAAAA
>NW_015632550.1:400214-404881 GCF_001515625.1 Sinocyclocheilus rhinocerous
CTTTAGAGAGAAATGCATCTTTACGGATGAATTACATAAAGAGTTTTTGTTTTCGATTTGAATTATTTTGTTTTAAAATAGTAATTTAAAGCATTCTATAGATGTATTTATCATGTCGGTGAAGCGCTCCTGCTCAAGACCAAGACGACAGAAAGCGCATCATGTTTGTTTTCCTTATTTTACAAAAGCACAAGGTTTTGTCGATATTGTGAGTGCACACAAATACAAGTAAACCCTTTGCAGTTCTGAATGATGTATACTCTGAAATGAAAAAAAATACTGTGAAATGCATGAAGTGCTTTATGTCTGTTTATTTTAGGCAAGTCCTGTTGGTTTGAGAAGGCTAAATTGATCAAATATAATGCTCAACTCGCTGTCTGCCGCTGCCGCTTGGTCGTCCTTTAAAAAACAAAAACTTGAATTTAACAAACATATTTCTAAATTAACTTAAAGAAACAAAAAGAAATATGACCACTTTGTCATTAAAAACCAAAACGGAACTATTTTAATAGCTGTGTAATGGGGAAGAGAGAGAGAGAAAAAAGACACGGTATCCAGTCGGCCTCGGGCCGAGAATTCTCATAAGCTGTTGGACAAGGGCCGGGCCCATGCAGCGCTCTATTTGTTCCCTCGTTTCAATTAAAAATTCCCCTCGGCTCGGCGGGCCCCCAAACTGCCCGGGCCCATATGCGCCTGCATACCCAGACGCTACTCTACTGAAGAGAGATAAACAGAGAACAGGCACACTGGCAGAGCATTTTAACGCACATTATAGCAGCCGTGCAGTATTTGTCTGAGCATAATTTGACATTTCGAGGAACAAATGCAAAACTGTACGAAGAGAACAACGGTAACTTTCTGGGGTTAATAGAGATGCTCACCAAATTTGATCCCATGTCAGACGCATAAGATATAAGGAAACTCATGCGCATTATCTGGGGCCTCAAATTCAAAACGAGATCATTTCGATTATGGCCACAAACGTCAAAAATACTATTGTGAACAACACAAAGAGGGCAAGATATTTTTCTGTGCTTCTTGACTGCACACCAGATATGACCCATCAAGAGCAAATGTCAATGATTCTCCGTTTTGTCAATATGTCATCATTAGAAGTGAATGTAGAAGAACACTTCATTGATTTCATCCCAGTAAATGACCAAACTGGAAAGGGGCTATCAAATGCACTCTTGGCCACGCTAGATGCCCTTGGACTGAACATAAATGACTGTCGAGGCCAAGGATATGACAACGGGGCAAATATGAAGGGTCAAAATCAGGGGGTCTAAGCATATATTCTGAGCCTCAATCCGTGCTTACTTCATGCCATGCGGTTGCAACAGCCTTAATTTAACACTGGGAGATATGGCAAAATGTTGTTCAAAAGCAAAGTCATTTTTTGGTATTGTACAAAGGCTTTATATGATATTTGCAGGCTCTCCCAAACGGTGGGAAATACTGAAAGCGAAAGTCCCGTCTCTCACAGTTAAACCTCTGTGTGAAACATGGTGGGAATGTTGTGTAGACAGTATAAGAGCAATACGCTATCAAACTAGTGATATTAGGGATGCTTTGCTTGAAGTGGAAAAGGACTGTAGCGATGCAAAAATTAAAAGTGAAGCCAAGTCGCTGGCAAATGAAATGCAAAGCTTTGAATTCATTATGTCTATGGTTACATGGTGTGATATTCTGTTTGCTGTGAACACTGTCAGTAACGCAGTCCAGTCGATGGGCATGCAGCTGGATGTCGCGTTGTCACAGCTACATGGACTGACTTCATGCAAAAGTACAGACACACTGGATTTGTTGCTGCAAAATCCACTGCAATAGAGATTGCTACTGATGTGGACATTGAACCTGTATTTAAAACAATTCGATGACTGAAATGCAAACAGGATGAAAATCGAAATGAATATTGCCCAGACCCAGAGCAAGCATATGTAACAGAGTGAGAGTAGATCAGTAGAACAGTGATAGTAGATCAGGCTCTCACTGCTCTCCATACCCGTTTTAAACAAATGCAGGAGTTTGCCAACATGTTTGGATTTCTTTTTGATCTGACCAAACTGTGAAATGGAAGAAACTGAACTGCAAAGGCAGTGCACAAGACTGAATGATGCTCTGAGTACATCTGAAACCGCAGAGGACTTGAGAATACTTTGAGAGATAATTCCAAAGGGAATAACTACAGCACTTCAAACACGTCGTTTTCTGAAAAAGATTGAAGGAACCTTTCCCAATTGTGAAATTGCGCTCATACTGACTATCCCAATAACTGTGGCATCGAGTGAGCGAAGCTTTTCAAAATTGAAACTAATTAAAAACTATTTGCGCACCTCCATGTTGCAGGATAGACTATGGTGGCTTGCCCTTTTGTCAATTGAAAAGAGTATTGCATCCAGGCTGGATTACAACAATTTTATTGCTGAGTTTGTGTCAAGAAAGGCAAGGAAAGTGACTTTACCTAATGCCGAGTTCACACTGCACGATTTTAGCCCGATTTTTCACTCGCCGACAGGTTTTGCGAAATCGCCGACAAATGCCCGACATCGGAGGCAAATCGGTGCTCGTTCACGCGAGTGACAATCAGGCAGTGTGAATGATCAAAGACGCGATCTGAGGGAATCACCGACGCGTTGCCGACGCCCGCGAAATATTTGGCATGCTAAATATCTGGAGCTGTCAGCGATTCACAATCACGCTGTGTGAAATGATTTCTGACTGAAAAGCACATCGGCGATGACCTACAGCCAATGAGAGACCAAGATATAGGGCAGCGGGAAGTTCGGGGAGGAGTTATAGACCAGAATATCAGTATTTTAATATATATATTTATATTAAATATATTTTAATTATATCATACAGAAACAAACACAAACATTTGCTTGACCAGCAACAACATCAGCATAACAGTTAGCCTACTGCAAAATTATTTACCTCCAACTCTCTTTGCAGAACACCCAATCCCTGTTCCCTGCATCTCCCTCCTGCATAATCAGTTTTTCTTTTTAATTCGGCATAATCCGCTCGTATGGTGAGTCGACCTGAGTTCATCTCATATATGAATTATTGTTTTTAGTTAAATGTGTTCCTAAAAACCTAAATCGAAACATTCTAAGTTTTTTTTGAATATGTAATTTCCATAAATCTGTCAGCCTGTTTAAAATGTGTACAGCCTGCAGCTGCAAATCTATAATCTAGACATAGCTAAATGACTCTGACTCTATACTGCACACTGTTAAGACATTTCTGTAATTTCTACAGTTATTTACTGTATATCCCCCAGTATAATACTGCAAATTCCATTTACAGTAAGTAACTGTAATACCCTTTGCATCATGGGAATTTTCTGTGACGTCAAACTCCACATACAGTGACTTACTGTATTTTTAAAAATTGCTGTATACTACTGTATTTGCCGTAACGGCCTCTGTGGCGCCATTCCATTGAGGTTGTTTTATTTTCCTCACTTCTTACATTTGGATTGACAAGATTTGTCCTGCACCGTGTCTACAACGCCGCAACAGCTTGGGACAGACTATACTGGCCGTGTTACATCGCTTGTAATGATTGGCAAATACGTTTACCCTTCGTGTCAGAAACAGCGCGAGCGCTTGTAGTACATCTGTACGTCAGAAATATACCGGGGCATCACTTTACTGTCCGCATCCATTGTAGATAGTATCGCTGATTATAATGGGTTCTATATTGTCTTTTGTCGCGTCGCGCCGTGCCGCTCGCATCCGAGGAAGACACGGAACCCACGGGGCAGCGCCGCGGGTTTTGCCCGGGGATGAACCTGTGAGAGTGGAAGAGTTCCGGAGAACATCCGCGCTGTGTATCGATACACCTTACGAGAGAATAAGACCAGTAAGCAAGGTAAAATATATGTACACTGTTAGACTTTGCTGTAATTTTACAGTTACTTACCGCAGAAAAGCCCAGTAAACTACCATATATATGTTTTACGGTTAACTACTGTAATATGCACTGAATTATGGGTATTTTAATGCCATTTACAGTAATGTACTATATATGGGAATTTGCAGTACTTTACTGTTTGCTCAAAAGCAGAAGTGCTACTGTAAATTGTTCTGCAGATGAAAAACATGAATCTGCATTCTCAATGGGTTCTATATTGTCTTTTGTCGCGTCGCGCCGTGCCGCTCGCATCCGAGGAAGACACGGAACCCACGGGGCAGCGCCGCGGGTTTTGCCCGGGGATGAACCTGTGAGAGTGGAAGAGTTCCGGAGAACATCCGCGCTGTGTATCGATACACCTTACGAGAGAATAAGACCAGTAAGCAAGGTAAAATATATGTACACTGTTAGACTTTGCTGTAATTTTACAGTTACTTACCGCAAAAAAGCCCAGTAAACTACCATATATATGTTTTACGGTTAACTACTGTAATATGCACTGAATTATGGGTATTTTAATGCCATTTACAGTAATGTACTATATATGGGAATTTGCAGTACTTTACTGTTTGCTCAAAAGCAGAAGTGCTACTGTAAATTGTTCTGCAGATGAAAAACATGAATCTGCATTCTCAATATAATGTCTGGGTAAGCACAAGTGTGGTGAAATAAATGCATTTTTAAAATGATTAAAAAATAAAATAAATATAATTTGCTTACGCCCCACAAAATTTAAATTTTATTCG
>NW_015632550.1:405233-417888 GCF_001515625.1 Sinocyclocheilus rhinocerous
GATTTGGCACCTGCCCACACTGCCAAAAGCACCAAAAGTTGGTTAAATGACCATGGTGTTGGTGTGCTTGACTGGCCAGCAAACTCACTAGACCTGAACCCCATAGAGAATAGTGAGAACAGTGTTGCCAGTAAGTTACTGTAAAAACCCTTTGAAATGTTGTGACCCATCTGAAAACATTTAAAATCTGAATGAAATATCCTATGCTGAATTATTAAATTGTAACATACTGTCTGTCACTGTTCAACATGTCAAAATAAAATGACAGCTGACCTGAATGACATTAAGTTCTTGCAACGGCCCTGCCTTGACCCCTCGATTTTGACAGAGGGAGCGAGTCTGCTTCATATGCACACTTCAGGGTTCCGCCAGTAGTGGGCACTCATGCAACGTAAAATCAATGATGTATATCCAAGTAAATGAGACGGAGGGAAGTTAGCAAGTGAAGGGCATAAAAAAATGGACTGGAATGTAGGCAGAGTCAACCTACTCAAAGTCGATTGAACTAACTCAGTTCAGCTGTTCTGAACCTGAAAACCCATCTCAGGGTAAGTCAACTCAGAGTTCAAGTTTCAACTCAGAGTTGGTTGAACCTCCTTATTGAAACATGCCCCATGTCTTTAAAGTAGGTAAACATTTTAAATGTCTTTGAGCATTGTGTTAAATGTGCATACATCCTACTGCAAACTATGTAAATGTGCTTCATATTAAGTGCTTAGAAAGTTTGTAAGTTTTTAAGGAATTGTTAATTGTTTTTTTTTTCCACTTATTTGAAATACACATTTCTTCAGGTTTGTAAACTTGACAAATACCGCAGTGTTGTTGACAATTTTGTTGAATTTTTTTGGATGCATGCTATTCCATATTGCCACAGTACACTGACAACATATTAGGTGTACTGATAACAACATAGTGTAGGAGGTCACTTATACGAAATGGCTGTTAATTTTTTTCTGCTCATTTAAAGCAAGCTTTCTACAGGTCTGTAAAATTGAGAAATATTGCAATGTCTTGGAGAAATTATATGCTCAAATCTGAGATATCAAAACTGAAATAGCATGACAATTTATTTAACAAAAAACTGATGTAAAAATGTAAAAAAAAAAAAAAAACATGAATCATGAAAAATAATCAGTGGTGGAGCCAGGATATTTTAGCACAGGGGTAGCACAGCAAATTTCATTATTCAAACATAAAAAGCTATAAAGCTTGAAATATAAATATAAGCTATAAAGTAAAAAAGAATTAATTGCAACAGTTCTATAATACCTAAACTGAAGAAAATACAAGTATAAACTAGAAAGGAAAAAAGGATTTTCTCATTTGAATCCCTATGAGCAACAAATGTAATATGACAAAGGTGGCAACACAATGCATTATTAAGTGCCATACATTTTAGAAAATCTAAAGTATAGAATGTGCTTTGATTTCCTTAATGCAACACTGTCCAATACGCCAATACAGTAAAGCATCATATTTAGATTATAGATTGCTAACATACACAGATTTCATTTTCCTTTTTTTTTTTTGATCTGAAATGTATTGGATTATGGATTGAACAGAAGATAATATTATAATATGAAATGGAGTACCAATACAAATGTAGAGAAAAGAAGAAACAGTTTTCTTGTTTTACTTTTGAATCATTATGGAAAATAACACAAACACATTTGTGTGTTATGATCCCTATGGATTTGTCTTTATTAAATGTGATGTTTTTTAGTGGCTCTTTATTCACTGTCAACCAATCCAGAGAAGGTCAGACTAAAACCTGTAAGTAAAACACAGACAGTAAAACAAATTTAAAACAAACTATTGGCTCTATTAGCAAGAAATAATATAACCCTGTAATGCATGGTGCCAACAATGCCCTTTTTAAAGGGGTGGTTCACTGGGTTTTTTCTAGGCTTGATTGTGTTTATGGGGTGCAGTTTAACATGTGTTAATGCTTCGTTTTTTAAAAAACGCATCATTTTTCACATAATTGCAGTTTTATCCTGAATAAAGCTTTAATACAGTACAGCAACTGCACCCACGTCCATGTTTAACGCTTCTCATAGCTATGTGAAAGTAAGTGTATAATTGGAACAGTTCATTGTTGGAGCTGAGCTGAATGAGAGAGAGAGTTTTATGAAGCCCCTCCCTCAGAAATAGGCGATGGGCTCTGATTGGTTAGCTAGCCCAGTGTGTTGTGATTGGCTAAACCGCCTCTAGCGCGCGTCGTCCCGCCCCTCACCTCGGCAGCATGTGCTCTGGTTGTATTGTAAACAACTGCATCGCTTATCAGTTTGAGTTCGATTGAGAAGTAGAGGATATTATTGAAGAGGATTGTGCAGAACCTGTGCAAGCATGGCTTTTAATGGTAGGCCTATGTTTTTTGTTTGTTGTTGTCTCATACTTTTAGATACGCTGTTATTTGTAAATGCGAACAGATTTTTACGTGCACCTCTAGATTTCACTTCCTCTTCTCTAAAGCAGCGCAGCATGGCCTCGCCCCCTTATTTGCCTTTTCCCGAGGGCGGGGTTTATCTGTGTTTGTGATGTCACGAACCCGGGAAGTAACTCGTTGTAGTCCATACCAGTCGTTTTTGTAGGCATTAAACTGCCAGAATTTTAAAAGATGATATCTCCATTTGCATTGAACTTTCAGCTTCGTAACTTTGCAGATATTGTTTATGCTCAAACAGAAACATTACACACTAACTAACGTTAAAAAAGTGAAATCGCAATGAACCACCCCTTTAAACAATGAATTAATAAAACAAAAGCACACCTTTTAGAGGTGCAAGTTAAAGGGGCAAACTAAATAAAGAAAAAAATATATCTGCACACTCACTTTAGCATTGTTTATTAGTTACCAATGTTTTCGCAAAACAAGTAGCCTTTGTCAAGGTATGATTCCTTACCAAGTGGAGAACAATAATGACAAATAATGACATCCGGGTCAACAGCCAATAATTAATTAGAAGACAAAATGTAAACTCCTACATTTACATCACAAATGCTCATAACATTAACAAAAACAGAGTATCAAAGTACATAAGAAAAAAAATCCAGTAAATACAAACAAAACAAAATAAACGAGTGTAAATCCAATCCAAATTCAATATCTTAACATTCATAAAAAATCAACCCAAATCAAAATCTACATTTAAACCATATGGGACCAAAGTTTCCCCCTCCATCTGTAACAACACAAACCACATTAACACCGATTTGAGAAGGAAATTATCATTGTGATTCATGTAATCAGTGTAGTTATATGTACCGTTGTACATCATTTAAACACCTGCACACTGGTAAATCAATTCCTATTAAAGGAATAATAAACTGTAAAACAAAAGCGGTTATTTACTTGATATCATGCTCTTGTGGTAAATCATATAGGAAAAACAATTAGAGAACCTAAAACACACATTGCAGAACATGTATACAATAAGATGTAGAAATATGAATTATCCATTAGCGATGCATTTTGTTGAGTTTAACCATCCGATTACCTCATTGCATTATATAGGAACCGAGAGGATATTTCTACCAAGAAGAGGAGGTGACTTGGATTAAATTTTACTTAGACGGGAGGCATCCTGGATATATAAATTGATCCGATTACCACAAATATGTCCCATATGGTTTAAATGTAGATTTTGGTTTGGCTTGTTTTTTATGAATGTTATTATATTGAATTTGGATTGGATTTACACTCTTGTGTATTTTATTTGTTTGTATTTACTGTGTAAGAGTTGTAATTTTACTGTGTAAAATGTAAGAGTTTACATTTTGTCTATTAATTAATTGGGGGCAGTCATGGCCTAATGGTTAGAGAGTCAGACTTGTAACTCAAAGGTTGCGGGTTCGAGTCTCAGGTCTGGTAGGAATTCCGACAGTGAATAACCAGTGCTCTCTTCCACACTCAATACCATGACTGAGTTGAGACCCTTGGGCAAGGCACTGCCCACTGCTCTGTGTGTGTGTTCACTACTGTATGTGTGCACTTGGATGGGTTAAATGCAGAGCACAAATTCCGAGTATGGGACACCTCACTTCACTTTTCACTTTAATTATTGGCTGGTTATTATTGGCCCGGATGTCATTATCTTCACCTGTGATTTATTATTATCCCTATTTATATTGTTCTCCACTTGGTAAGAAATCATACCTTGACAAAGGCTACTTGTTTTGCTGAAACGTTGGTAACAAATGAACAATGCTTAAAGGGTTAGTTCACCCAAAAATGAAAATTCTGTCATTAATTACTCACCATCATGTTGATTCGAAACCCGTAAGACCTTCGTTCATCTTTGGAACACAATTTAAGATATTTTTGATTAAATCTGAGGGCTTTCTGACCCTCAGATAGTGAATGAAGGTCTTACGGGTTTCGAACAACACGAGGGTGAGTAATTAATGACAGAATTTTCATTTTTGGGTGAACTAACCCTTTAAGTGAGTGTGCATTTACATTTTTTCTTTATTTAGTATACCAACAATGCCCTTTTTAACAATAAAAAGGATTTGACCTTTGACTCTTAACCATAATCCAGTATGACTTGTCCCTGTTCATGTGTCACATTGTTTTTATTTATGATAATGAAAGTGATGATAACTATTTACCTTATCTTCTTTAAAAAGGACAGGTGTAATTCTCTCAAAATACATAATTTTAAGGGACATTTGGGAATGACTACACTCTTGGTTTAAAATAATAATAAAAATAACTTTAAAATACACTTTTTTTTTTGCACCAGATGGAATTAAAGGATAGTTCACCCAAAACTCTATGTATATTTAAATGTAAACAAAAGCATAAATCTGTTCCTTATCATAAGTGCTAATGTCTCTTAAGAGGACTTAATTTAAGCAGCATAATTAATATGGATTATGCTGGATGGACTTTTTAAAGCGTCAATGTTTTAGTGGAATGGTCTTTAAGTGGAGGGACAGAAATCAAGTCGGGTCTAAAAAGTCATCATCAAGCGGGTTTGGAACAACATGAGGGTGAGTAATTAATAACAGAAATGTTAATTTTTGGGTGAACTATCCCTGTAAAACTCTGACATGATCTTCATTACAAAACTGATTAATAGCAATTAATACCAACCAATTAAAACCTGAACATTTTAATCATCACTACTCACAGAAGTGTCTTCAGTTCGTAATCCGGATCAGAGCAGAGAGCAGAGAGCAACTTCACGTCTGACTTTCCAAGAAAATTTCTAGTCAGATCCAGTTTTTGTAGGTGAGAGGGGTTTGATCTCAGAGCTGAAGCCAGAACAGCACAACCTTTATCTGTAACACTACAATCCATCAGCCTGTAGAGAACAATAATATTCTTCACTCTCAGCATATAAAGCTCAGATAAGAAGAAACTTCACAGTCAAATGAGAGATGATTAACAGGCCCAGTCTAAGGTGCGGACCTATTTCTACATGAGTGTGAGGGTGTTAATATCATAAAAAGTAAGATACTTTAATTTTCCTTATCATGCCTGTGTGATATGTAAGCAGTTGTGATATGAAATATTCCAATCATGTTCATGTTTTGGCCAAGTATCAATAGTAAAATTATGTCAGATCAGTGTTGGGCAAGTTACTCTGAAAATGTAATCAAATTACTGATTACTCCTTTTTTACTGTTCCGATTACTTTATTTCAAAAGTAATTAGTAATTAGTTACATTACTAGTTACATTACTTTTTTTCTCCATTAAATTTATGAAATCCCAGCATACACACTCCCGATAAATATTTATATTATTAGTATTATTAACAAAGGCCAGTATTTTTTATACCAATACTGCTACTGATGTCTCTATTAAATGCATTTTCAGCTCAATTGTAGCCATTCATTATAGCCATTCAACATTAAAGTATAATTGAAAGACATTATTTTTAACATTTAGTAGGCTCTGAAAAATATAACATTTAATTTAAGTGAACTTAAAACAATCTTCACAAACTATAAATTGTATTTTATAGTTTTGGCATAATTGTTTGTTTTTGTTGGTTGAAGAGCTACTGGCGCGCTGTCTGAAGCTGCTCAGCATGTGCGTACAGCCGAACGCGCAGCCTTTCAAACTGTACTCCATCTGATAATCATCTTCGTTAAGTGTCTGCACTATTTCTCGCCAGAAGTTATGACCGATAACACTGTCTTGAAACTCGTTTAAACTAGTGTTGAGGATATCTCATAACCCTCTCACACAAGCGCTTGTCAACACTGCCGTCTATTGATGTTGCGGTCTACGGTAGATTGTTGTTGTTGCGTCTCTTCCTTTTCTTTTTTGGCTGTGAAACCACGGCCTGTGCCAGTGATGCCACCTTGTGGACAAATTAATTAGTGCAAAAACAATTCAAGGCGTATGTGCGACCTGCGCGTACTCTTCCCTCGGGCCGGATGAAGATGATTGGCGGGCCGGATTGGGCCCGCGGGCCGCCAATTGAATAGACAAATTGAGATGTCTTAGGTGTGAGAGGTTTGATCTCAAAGCTGAAGCCAGAGCAGCACAAACTTTATATGTGATACCACAATTAATCAACCTGTAGAGAACAATGACACTCTTCAGTCACTCTATGCAGGATATAAGCCCAGATAAGCAGGAACTTTACAATCAAAAAGAGACTAAATCAAAGAAAAATTGAACAGATCCAAACTAAGATGCAGACCCAGTTCTACATGGGTGCTTAATGGGGTTAATTTCATAATAAATGAAGAGTAATTTATGTTATAAATAATATTTTATTTCCCCTTCAGGAACTAGCTCTGCATCAGAAATGCTTTGGGAATGTCTCTTCGAGACCACACTCTGAAGCACGTGTGGAAATCAGTCCAATGGAATGGCGAGACATAATAGGTGGGATGACGTAGCAACCAGGACGCTTAAAACCACATGCGATGAAAACAGCGTTAGCTTCTGCTTCTTCAGTAAGCTCTCTGTCTCCATTTGTCTGATGTGTGTGTGTGTGTTCGTGCCACTGCACAACTCTATTATGGCGAGTGTTTGCAAAAAGAGTGACAAGCAACGTCTCAATGGGTCCTGCTGACTGTAGAAAGAGGCTACAGAATCCAGATTGGTTCTCATCTGCCTCGATTCAACAGGGTAATTTCCACTCTGGTGGGCCCTGTGCAGGCTCTGGTAATGGAATAGGAAATAGACACTCCCTTGAGGAGGAGGCCATAGAACATCCTGTCGAGGCAGGGGCCGAGGCCCGGGGAATGGAGGCTCCACCTTGAGGTGGTGGAGCAGATTTGGAGGGTGTTCAGCCAGGCCCAAGTGGACTTGTTTGCATCTCGAGAGATCTCACATTGTCCACTCGTGGCAAAGGCTGCATCTGTACGCATTTGCCACGATTGCTCTGCTCCTGTGAGTTCTGGAGAGAGTGCGCCAGAACTGTGTTCATCTGCTGCTAGTAGCCCCGTTCTGGTCAGGCCGAGTATGGTTCTCGGACTTGGTGGCCCTTCTCAATGGCTCTCCTTGGTAAATTCTCGTCAGAAGGGACCTCCTCTCCCAAGCGGGGGGCTCGATTCTTCACCCCTGCCCGGAGTTATGGAAACTGTGGGTGTGGCCCCTGAGGGGGCACAGCTCATAGCTTCCGGTCTCTCAACTGAGGTTATTGAAACCATTCTCTAGTCCAGAGTTCCCTCCACTAGGAAACAGTACCCTTGAAGTGGAACCTTTTCACTTCTTGGTATGACAACCGTCAGCTTGACCCAGTCAACTGCCCGGTTGGTTCAGTGCTGGAGTTCCAGGAACAGTTTTCCACAGGGTTAGCCCCTCCAACCTGAAGGTGTACGTGGCGTCCATAGCTGCTTACCACGGCCCTCTGGGTGGTCAGTCATTGGGGAGAAAACCATTGGTTACATGTTATCCTCTGTGATGCCTTGAGGCTGAGGCCTGCTTAGCACTCTAGAGTCCCGTCCTAGGATTTGACCATGGTCCTATAAGCTCTCTGTAAGCCTCCCTTTGAACCCCTTGAGGAGGTTCCGGAGAGGTTCCTCACAGTTAAGATTGTTTTCCTACTGGCCATCTCTTCCCTTAAGAGAATTGGTGACCTTCAGGCCCTTTCGGTGGCCCCTTTATTTCTGGAGTTTGAGCCTGGTTTGGCTAAGGCAATCTTATACCCTAGGCCAGGGTATGTGCCTAAGGTGCCCACCGTAGTTTCGTTGTGCTGCAGGCTTTCTGTCCTCCTCCCTTTAGTGACCCAGACCAGGAAAAGCTTCATCTTATTTGTCCAGTCAGAGCACTGGACACTTATGTCCACAGAGCTGACCTGTGGAGAAAGTCCTACCAGTTATTTGTTTGCTTTGGTCCGCCCAAGAGAGGTCTATCAGCGACCAAGCAGACCTTAAGTTGGTGGACTGTGGATGCAATATCTTTGACTTATGAGTCCTCTGACCTCCCTTCATCATTGGGGGTCAGAGTGCACTCTACTAGAAGTGTGGTAGCCTCCAAGGCCTTTCTCTCTGGGGTGTCAATGCATGACATCTGTAATGCTGGAGGTCTTCCCCGCTTACATTTTGCCTAAGGTGCCCACCGTAGTTTCGTTGTGCTGCAGGCTTTCTGTCCTCCTCCCTTTAGTGACCCAGACCAGGAAAAGCTTCATCTTATTTGTCCAGTCAGAGCACTGGACACTTATGTCCACAGAGCTGACCTGTGGAGAAAGTCCTACCAGTTATTTGTTTGCTTTGGTCCGCCCAAGAGAGGTCTATCAGCGACCAAGCAGACCTTAAGTTGGTGGACTGTGGATGCAATATCTTTGACTTATGAGTCCTCTGACCTCCCTTCATCATTGGGGGTCAGAGTGCACTCTACTAGAAGTGTGGTAGCCTCCAAGGCCTTTCTCTCTGGGGTGTCAATGCATGACATCTGTAATGCTGGAGGTCTTCCCCGCTTACATTTGCCAGGTTTTACAACCTCGACATGGGAATCACTCCTGGCTCCTCTGTTCTCTCGTCCTAGTTGTGTAGTGTCCCACACTAGGCAGGGATTTGTAATTATGGCGGAATTGGTATTCTCGTTCCCTAAGCGTTTCCAAAACAGCGTGAGTTCCTGAAGGGGAATGTCTCTAGATTATGATTGTAACCATGGTTCTCCGAAAGGAACGAGATGCTGCGTCTCGTTGCCATAATTCCTGTATCCCTGCGAGCGCTTCCTTCACTAATCAGAAGTTAATTCTCTTTTCACCGCACATGCTTTTAAGCTTTCTGGTTGCTACATCATCCCGCCTATTATGTCTTGCCATTCCACTGGACTGATTTCACACAAGCTTCAGAGTGTGGTCACGCAGAGGCATTCCCAAAGCGTTTCTGACGCAGCATTTCGTTCCCTTTGGGGAACCATGGTTACACACATTAACCAGAGTTCAGGGGCATAGTCATCATTTCAGAAGTGAGGGGGACAGAAATGTCAAATGTACTGTAATAATAATAATTATTATTATTTGTAATTTATTTATTTTGTCTAATTGACAGATTTTATTTAATTTTTTTATCTCTTACTTTTAATTAGCTAAGAAATGAAATACAGTGCAGGACAAAAAACCAATAATTTGTATCCTATAATTATTTTTTCCATATAATTTTATGATTAGCTTATGTACTGCAAACACTGTTTCCATTTTTAATTACAGAATAAGGCAGAAAATATTTTTAAATAGTTTCTATAGGCTACTGTAATAAATGATATGTCAATTAGAACTGCATTATTCATATACATCATTTATTTATTACCTGGAAATGACTTTAAAAACACACATAAACCATGTATTTTTGCAATCGTGCGTTTGTTCTCTTCACATTTCATCAGTAAAAATGTTTCTTCTTTTTATTCAGCTTAGCTTAGCTACAGCAATAGCTGGATGCCTTTGTCCATATTAGCGATTTCCTGGCACGTCATGAGTTATTACTTCTATAAGTCCATTTTTGGACTTTCTGCACGAGAGCACCCTTCGGCTTCAATTATGAATGAAACACACTGCATGAGAGTGTTTAGCACTCTATAACCTTCACATTGCCTCATTTTGGATACGAATGAAATGTCAGGTCATGCATAGACTATCTTGTTTCCTAGGATTTTTAATCTGGATTTATTCACACTGGCCCTTGAAAACCTCTATGTGAAAACACTTGCTCGAAAAAAGTGTGGGGGACAAATTTATGTTTTATGAAAAGTGGGAGGTTATGAAAAGTCCCCCACGTCCCCCGCATATTCTATGCCCATGCTAGAGAGGATTTATTATATTATAGTACAAATAATATTTTAGAATTTTAAATACTTATTTTAAGTAGCAGGAGCACTGTGATCAGGTTTAATCTCTGCCTCTGCACTGCTGAGTGAAATCCCCAACAATGTCGCCGAAGAGGTCGACCATGTGAGATGGGGGCAGGGTTGCGCGATATACTGGTACTGGAAAATTACCAGTACATATTATTTTTCAAACGGTACAAAATCATGATTTTGCTCATTTGGTACTTCATACGCTGTTGTTCCAAAGTTCACTGCTATGCGGCAGTGTTACCCAAACTGATGCTAAACTGACAAATGCGACAACAGTGGAACAAGATGGATCAAACAGATAAAACGCACTCTACACAATAATTGTGCTGATTATATAAATAAGAGAATGTCGTGAATATCGATATAATGTTAATGCTCCTGTGTATTTTTGTGTAAGCGCTCTGTGAAGAGCATCAAAGGTTTCTATTTACAACATGTTTTTGCAGTGTTAAGCATTGTAGCCAATCACGGACATATCCGTTTTGCATGTGAACGCAATGGCTAATCAGATGTGTTTAAGTTGGTCTGAATCCATGCAACATTGCTGAAAACACTGGAATTTGTTTAAAGCAAGCTTATGGAGTTTAGCCAAACATGTTCACGAATCCTTTGATTATAAAAAACAACATGATATAAATAAGTCATGCAGTATTGTCAGCTTCATTGATTATTATGAGCACTGAGCTTCAGTGACTACAATGGGAACGCTCTTTGTTTGCTTTTTGTACATAATATACTGCTAACTGCACTTTGCAAAGTTTCTGGATTGACAACCTTATTTAAATTGTGGACTGAATCAGAAACTGTGATGATTGACAGTGATAAGCAATGGAAGGGGCAAAAAACTGATACTGTATGTCAATACAGAATTGTCCATTAAGTCTTAGAGAGTAAATGCAAACTAATAGATCTACTGTCATAAATGGAATAGAAAAGATGGTAGGGGAATTCAACACAGAACGTTAATGAGGAGCTTCAAACAAGAAACACAGAAACGTAAGGCAAGTACTTTCCACAGGTATGGTGGACTGCAGAGGGGATCAGAGGAGCCGAAGGCAAAGGCAGGTAAGTCTTTCTCTTGCATGAGTGACGAGATCAGACAATGTGGTGATTCAAGTGACTTGTATATACAGTAAATGAATCCATAATGAGTGACAGCAGGTGCAGGTGGTTAGAATTCCGGGGACTGTGAACGAGTGGGTGGAGCTGAGGAATTTGGCACTGAGGAAACGGATGGATTTGTGACATATGCCACTTGTTATGTAAAGTGTTACTTTTTATAGGAAGATTGTACTTTATAATTCAATAATAGTTAAAAAATAAACATTCAAAACATTTGTTACTGCAGAGTTTCATGCAGTGTTCATAATAAAATAGTTTTTAATTCAGTAATCTTTTGAGGCTGCTTATTTGTCACCTATGGTATCGATTTAGTATCAATACCGAAGTATTAGATTCTGGTATCGTACCATTCAGGAAGCGGATTTTCTCTGCATCCCCCCAGCAGCACTGTAAGCCCTCGTCATCATGGATGAGGTACATTTACAGATTTTAGACGGAAGCCTCGGACAGTTCCTCCAGGTGGCAGCGTTTTGCGGGCACAGATGTATTGCAATTTGTGTGCTCAATCTGCGGAACCTCTGAGTACCCCCTTTGTCACCCCACCCTGGACCAGTAGTGAAGAGCGGAAGACCCCATGAAGTGTTCCATGGAATAGAAAGGTGCC
Organism: Sinocyclocheilus rhinocerous; assembly: GCF_001515625.1. Classification (NCBI taxonomy): domain Eukaryota; kingdom Metazoa; phylum Chordata; class Actinopteri; order Cypriniformes; family Cyprinidae; genus Sinocyclocheilus; species Sinocyclocheilus rhinocerous. The sequence continues at coordinate 417,235 of NW_015632550.1, forward strand.
TTCCTGATTTTGGGAACATGCACTTTGATGAACGCGGTTGTGTGCTGCACTCTGAACCCAGAAACCAATCATCCAGCCGTGAACTCTCAGGGCAGGGCAGAGCAGAGGAATCTACTCTAGTCCGATGTTTGCAGCTGCCCAGGCAAGCATGGGTGATATCTTGGCGTCAGACTCAGAATGAGCAACCACACCACAGATGGTGTGGGCCCAGGTGAGTCCTCTGTGTCAGAAGGCATAAGCCTTAATGCTGCAATTGACAGATCATCTGCACCGAATGAGAAATTAAGTTCACCCTCACATGAACGGCGTAACCCATGATCCACAAACTCCACCAGAAGAAATATGAAATGTGAGGCTGATCCGATGTGTGACCATATCGCAGTGACCATATCGCAGATCTTTCAGATATATTTGCATTACACTGGCTCGTTCACAAGTGGTGGTATGTAAGATATTTTGTGTTCACATCAGGCAAGTGGCCGCATGATAAGTGGGAAAATTATGCAGTGTTGTCTTTATCCAGTCATAAAAACAGAATTCACAGTTTAACGCGGAATGTCACGGAATTTGTCAAATTTTGAATGAATTAATCAAAAGTAGGTCATTACACTTAAATTAAAGGGGTCATATGATGCTGCTAAAAAGTACATTATT
>NW_015632550.1:417979-428663 GCF_001515625.1 Sinocyclocheilus rhinocerous
TGATTTGAGTAAAACTAGCGTCATATCTCATACACAGAACTGTAAAGGTATTCACGGCAACCCGTCAAAATAAAAGTCCGGTTTGATTTAAAGACATTGTGTCTATATCTATTTTTCAGTAGAATGTACATAGCCTACTACTACTACTACTACTACTAAAATGAAACAAACATTATTTTTTAAGGAATAATAACACAAAACATTTCTTCCATGTTTTAATTTTAATAGTAAATACCCTGTGTTTGCCAAAAAAATCTTGTTTGCTTAATTTTCAATAATTAAAAGATAAATGATAAATTAAATTAATATTTTATGCCTTCATTTGATAACCAGAAAAAATTTAAGTATACAATACAGAATTTCTGAGGGGAAAAAAAATTCATACGGCTACTTTAAGAAAAAAATTCATAAATTAAGTTGTTTTATGCATTCAAATAATTAGACATGCTAAAACACAGAATTTGGTAACAATAAAAAATACAAATAATATGGTGAGAAAAAATAAAACATTTCATAGGGCCCTAAACATGTAATTTTTGTTAAACTTTTAATAAATTGATTCAATAAATTGAAGTTTCATGATTTTAATTAATAAGAATAAAATACTATTTTTCCCTATATATTTCATCATTGAGGATTTCTTTAAAAAAGTCTAAAAATCTCGTCTCGTTCTCGTGAACCCAGTCTCGTGTCTCATCTCGTGGGATAAGTGTCTCGTCACACCCCTAATGTATATAAATGCATTTTTCAATTGACCGTTGACAAAGGCAACAGATTTTCTACATAGCTGTGCTAGTTTTATATTTTAGATAATCCAGATAATGCACAATCAGTTTCCAATTGGAAGCAGGGTCCTGGTTCACTATCTGTCGTATTTATTGGATCTCTCTCTCTCTCTCTCTCTCTCTCTATATATATATATATACATATACATATCTATTTTCAACTCTGTTTTTCAAATAAAACAGATATATGCTATAACACAGAGATATGTTATTCATATAGTATGCTTTTACAGACAGAAATGCTATTCAGCTATAGACTCCTTGTCTTTGAAAGCCAATAATCATGTCTGGAACCACACTTGACTGCAAACTCCCGAACCACACGTTTGTGGAACATTATATTATCACCTTAACAACATCTCTAAGAAAAAACAAGACTCTCTCTCTCTTGTGTGTGTGGCGCATATTTTGTACTACAGATTGCCTCCTACATCCTTGTCAGAGATATAATCTCTTAGTGAATATTTCTTACTAAGTAACAATGTGTATGACTCTTAGAGAGATGATTTACCACAGTATCTCCAGATTACAGTGAGGGTCCTCCAGTCCATTAGAGAGCAATTTCACTCCTGATGGTCCTAGTTTATTTCCAGACATATTCAGTTCTCTCAGGTGTGAGGGGTTTGATCTCAGAGCTGAAGCCAGAACAGCACAGCCTTTATCTGTGGCACCACAATCAATCAACCTGTAAAGAACAATGAAATTCTTCACTTTCAGTTTTTGTTTTATTTTGTGATAATTTCATCATTCACAATAGAGGTTGCTGACACATTTATATACATATATATCTTACCGCAGTGTTTTCATTTTACAGTGAGGGTCATCAAGTACAGAAGAGATCAGATTAATTCCTAGATCTTTTAGTTTATTTCCAGTTAAGTCCAAATAGCTCAAGTGTGAGGGGTTTGATCTTAGAGCTGAAGCCAGAGCAGCACAACCTTCATCTGTGACACCACAATCACTCAACCTTTAGAGAACAGTTGACACTTGTCAGTCTCTTATTTCAGGATATACAACTCAGATCAGCAGGAATTTCACAATCAAAAAGAGAGACTTGCACTTTAAACTGGACCTAATTTCATTAAGTAGTCTCTTTTTTTTCTAAATGGGTGCTTGATAGTGTTCATTTCAATATGAGCATAATAAATATAATTTTCATGCATTATCCAATTATGTTTATATTATCATCAAAGATTGTACGTAAATTGTGTCAGACACCTTGTAAAGCACCTAATTAAGATCAAAACAGCATCATCTTTAGTTATCTGACAGGATACTTTTTAGACTTTTCACATTTTTTTCTTTTAAATGTGTTTTATTATTCATTAATCACAGTAGGTGGGCAATAAGGATGATACTTTTATACAATCTTACTGCAGTGTTTCCAGGTTACAGTGAGGATCCATCAGTCCATCTGAGATCAGCTTCACTCCTGCATCTTGTAGCTTATTTCCAGACAGATTCAGATCTCTCAGGTGTGAGGGGTTTGAGCTTAGAGCTGTAGCCAGTACAGCACAACCTTTATCTGTGACACCACACTTACACAATCTGTAAAGATGAATGAATGTGAGTGATGAACTGACACCAGGTGCAGTTAAAGAAAACAATGTGAAAACTTTGCAAAATACAAATAATTCATATAGACAGTAAAGCACGTAACGAATACTGTTTGAATCCACTTTTCTAGAGTCAACTGTTCCTAATCTTGCAGTATATATTTCTGTATAGAAAACTTTCCTGGTTGGGTAGTGGATACACCATGGATACACATACAATTTTCTTAATTTCTTTACATCAGATGGCACACTGGATTTTAAATGTATTTGCTTGTATAAAAAGTGTTTTCTAAATTTCTAAAATTTTCATTTTTTAGATGCAGCCCATGTTATGAGCGAATGGAAAAGGAAACTAATGAAAAGGATGACGAGGGCTGTTGCAATTTCAATAGTAATGTTTTTCTGACTACCTCCATATGTGGTTTCAGTAAGCCGATCACAATGTTTTAGACCCCGCTTACACCTGTATTTAACGCAGACTTGTGATTGTCTGATATAGGTAATGTTTTAATATTGTAGTGATTGATGACAGTTTTACTTACTGAGCTGATCTGGATTCTTGAATCACAGGCAGCAGTTTCTGAAGAACTTCATCTGCTGTATTTTGTGCTCCCATAAAATTTTTTAGATCAAACTTTTCCATCTTCTGCTCTGATGTCAGCAACACAAAAACCAGAGCTGACCACTGTGAAGAAGAGAGTTTGATTTGATTTATTTTTCCAGATCTCAGATAATCCTGGATCTCCTGCATTAGTGAATCATCGCCCAGTTCATTCAGACAGTGGAACAGATTGATACATCTCTCTGGAGAGGGATTCTCCCTGATCTTCTGTTTGATGTATTCAACTGTTTCCTTTTTATTGTAGGAGCAGCTTCCTGTCTGTGTTATTAGTTCTTGTAAGAGAGTCTGATTAGACTCCACTGAGAGACCCAGAAGAAAACGCAGGAAAAGGTCCAGATGTCCATTCTTACTCTGTAAAGCTTCAGCCACAGCTGTCTGATGTAGGCCAGATAATGAATTATTTTTCATCCAGTTTAAGACCTTAGAGAAGGTATTTTGTTCTGTGGCTTGGTCGAACACATTTATGTATTCTGTAAAGGAGAGGTGCGCATATAATGCTGCTAGATGTTCCTGAATGCTCAGATGAACAAAGCAGAAGACCTTCCCCTGATACAAGCCAAATTCCTCTCTGAAGATCTGTGTGCACAATCCTGAGTATACAGATGCTTCTGTCACATCAATGCCACACTCGCTCAGGTCTTCGTCATAGAATATCAGGTTGCCTTTCACAAGCTGCTGAAAAGCCAGTTTCCCCAGATTGAGGATCATGTATTCATCTTTCACTTTCTTCTCATAGTCCTTCTCATGTTTAATGTTTGTCTGAAGGATCGGGAAGTATGTGTACATTTGAGTAACAGTCTTAGGGATCTCTCCTTTCCATGATTTCACCAACATTCCCTCTAGAACAGTGGCTGAAATCCAGCAGAACACTGGGATGTGGCACATGATGTGGAGGCTCCTTGATGACTTCAGGTGTGAGATGATTCTGTTGGCCAGACTCTGATCACTGATTCTCTTTCTGAAGTATTCCTCCTTCTTTGGGTCATTAAAGCCTCGTACCTCTGTCACTCGATGGACACACTCAGAGGGGATGAGATCAGCTGCTGCTGGTCTGGAGGTGATCCAGATGAGAGCAGAGGGCAGCAGATTTCCCGCAATGAGGTTCGTCAGTAGCACATCCACTGTGGCAGATTTACTTAAATCACACAACCTCACATTGCTCTGAAAATCCAGAGACAGACGACACTCATCCAGACCATCAAAGATGAAGAAAACTTTATATGCATCACTGGATATTTCTCTTGTTTCAGGAAACAAAACCTGAAGTAGATCTGAAAGACTGAGTTTTTTGTCCTTCATCAAGTTGAGCTCTCTGAAAGGAAGTGGAAATATGAGCTGGATGTCCTGATTTGCTTTCCCTTCACTCCAGTCCACAATAAACTTCTGCACAGAGACTGTTTTTCCAATGCCAGCGACTCCCTTTGTCAGCACAGTTCTGATGGGTTTGTCTTGTCCAGGTAAAGGTCTAAAGATGTCATTGCATTTGATTGGTGTGTCCTCTGTTGCTGCTCTCCTGGATTGTGTCTCAATCTGTCTCACCTCATGTTGTTTATTGATCTCTCCACTTTTACTCTCTGTGATGTAGAGCTCTGTGTAGATCTCATTCAGGAATGTTGGGTTTCCCTGTTTTGCTGTTCCTTCATGCAGACACTGAAACTTCTTCATCAGATTTGATTTGAATGTGCTTTGTACCAGTAGAGAGCCATTAAATAAATAAAATTAAATAAATAAATAAAGATTCACATAACAGATTACAACATTTAATTAAAGATCTATCTATCTGTCCATCTATCTGTCTGTCTGTCTGTCTAATTAAACATAAATGTACCTCAGATCAGTTGATGTGTGTCTTCCCTTACATTTTATCGGCTTGCCAATACACTGGTCGCTCTTCATGGACACACAGCTTGCCTCTGATGGGTTTGATCTGTCTCTGTGCAACAGACTTAAAACAGAGTACAATAGAATAAAGACATTAGAAGTCGTGGCCTAATGGTTAGAGATTCGGACTCGTAACCCAAAGGTTGCGGGTTCGAGTCTCCGGTCCGGCAGGAATTGTAGGTGGGGGGAGTGAATGTACAGCGCTCTCTTCCACCTTCAATACCATGACTGAGGTGCCCTTGAGCAAGGCACCGAACCCCCAACTGCTCCCCGGGCGCCGCAGCATAAATGGCTGCCCACTGCTCCGGGTGTGTGTTCACACCCGGAGTGTGTGTGTTCACTGCTGTGTGTGTGCACTTTGGATGGGTTAAATGCAGAGCACTAATTCCAAGTATGGGTCACCATATTTGGCCACATGTCACGTCACTCACTCACTCACATTAGCAATAGATACAAGAATTCAGATTGAATTTACTAAAGGTTACTTTCACATAGGAAATCTATCTATCTATCTATCTATTTATCTATCTGCAGATTAAGACAAAAATGTTGTATAGAGTAGATATATTAGTAATAGATACAAAAATCTAAGTATCTATCTATCTATTTAGACAGAAATGCTGCACCTCAGATCAGTTGATGCTTGTCTTCCCTTAAATTTTATTGGCTTGCCCATAGACTGGTCGCTCTTCATGGACACACAGCTTGCCTCTGATGGGTTTGATCTGTCTCTGTGCAACAGACTTAAAACGGAGTACAATAGAATAGAGACATTAGTAATAGATACAAGAATTCAGACTGATTTTACTAAAGGTTACTTTCACATAGGAAATCTATCTATCTATCTATCTATCTATCTATCTAGACATAAATGTTGTACCCCATATCAGTTGATGTGTGTCTTCCCTTAAATTTTATTGGCTTGCCCATAGACTGCTTTTGATTATACTGACCACAACATTTTTTCCTTATCACTTCTCGCGTGTGTTTTGTTGTGAAACGTAGTTTGTGGACCAGACAGAGCTGTCGGCGATTCTTCCTATTGTGAAGTCATGCAGTGTGAAACCCCCTGTCTCCGATCCATCGTGCAATGTGAACACAGCAGCAACTGAATGCTACCCCAGATAGTCACGCAGTGTGAAAACAACGGCGATCCGACGAGTTTGAAAATTGTGCACTGTGAACTCGGCATTACAGGCAGTGAGTTTGATCAAGGTTGGAGCTAAACTCTGCAGGAAAGTGGACCTCGAGGGCCAGAGTTGAGAAGCCTTGGTAATCATTATTAATTAATGCTGATTAATTAAAGTGCCCCTATTATGCCATTTTTAGGGTTACTAATATTGTTTTGGGAGTCTCCTACAATAGGTTTACATGCATGCAAGGTCAAAAAATGCTTTCATTTTCTCAAAATATGGATTTAATATGTACATTTACATTTAGACATTTAGCAGACACTTTTATCCAAAGCGACTTACAAATGAGGACAATGGAAGCAATCAAAATCAACAAAAGAGCAATGATATGCAAGTGCCATAACAAGTCTCAGTTAGCTTAATGCAGTACAGTCCACTTCTGAAACCAGACTGGTTGCTGTCGAGGCGATTGTTCTGTGTGAGAAAGGTAGAGACTTGGTTGAACACAGCTAGTTCAAGTGTTTTTGCAATGAAATGAAGAAGGGAAACCGGTCTGTATAAACGAACATTTTTTCTGTGACTAAGATGAGACGAGCTAAAACTAATATCTGATGATAAAAACTATGATTTATGCTGCGTCTTCGTTAACAAGACGAGACGGGACTATAATGTCCGTTTTTCCCAGAAGTCACAATTCGTTGTCGATTAACTTAAAGTTAGTGAAGGCGGGATAGGCGGAATCACGCTGATAGCGGTGCTTTCTCTCGTGCACGCTCCACTTCTTCAGTTTTCATATACAGCGCACAATTAGTTCTCAGTGCTCAAATACACACACAGCAGTCCAAATGTCTATCGTGCAGAGTATCTCACGTAAATACTGTCAGTTATGGATTAAGTGAACATAAGGTGGGTGAAAACTGAACGTGTATCAGTATTACATGCATGCCTTCCGTCTTAAAGGGAAAGCATTCCTAATTAAGTATCTATCCGTGTCATTAATGTTGACCAACAAAAGATGTTGCACAAATCAAATGCTGGTGATTGGCTGGGGCGTGGCATCAGGGAAAATCAATAGTTTACGCCGGTTACGCCCACTCGCTCAGAGACGCGTCTCTCACACGTGAGGCTGTAGTGTAGCGTCCCAACCCCCATAGATTTAAAAGATGTTTAAAAGATCAAAAGTGTGGCTACATTTCGTCAAGCTCGACGACAATAGCGTGCGATGCAATATTTGCAATAAGATAATTGCTGCCAAGACGGGCAACACATCAAATATGATGAAGCACTTGATCGTGCACGGAATAAACATAAGAGCAGAAAGTTGCTCCGTATTCGACTGCAAGAGGACCGAGCCGGTGCAGTCATCCTCTCAGCATTTTCCTGCCACAGAGCCTCCTTCAACATGCCCACCACAAGAGTCTTTCTCCAAAACTACTGATGAAGATGGCGTCGGTATGACTGAGGCTCCGACAGGTAAACAAACATTCAAATTCGGCTAACTTGTAGTGCTACATGCTTGTGTACGTTACTATTTAAGTTAACATTTGTGCGCGGTGACTTAGTCCTACACCAACGACTGCACCTCTAAAGACCCCTCTGTCAAGCTCCTGAAGTTTGCAGACGACACCACACTCATTGGCCTCATTTAGGACGGTGACGAGTCTGCTTACAGTCAGGAGGTTAAAGAGCTGGCTGTCTGGTGCAGTCTCAACAACCTGGAGCTCAACACGCTCAAAACTGTGGAGATGACCGTGGACTTAAGGAGAAACCTCCCTGCTCTCCCCCCACTCACCATCATGGACAGCACTGTGACTGCAGTGGAGTCATTCAGGTTCCTGGGCACCACAATCTCTCAGGACCTGAAGTGGGACACTCACATAGACTCCATTGTTAAAAAGGCCCAGCAGAGGCTGTACTTCCTTCGCCAGCTGAGGAAGTTCAACCTGCCACAGGAGCTGCTAAAACAGTTCTACTCCGCCATCATTGAATCCATCCTCTGCACTTCAATAACTGTCTGGTTCAGCTCAGCTACCAAATCTGACCTCAGAAGACTACAGAGGATAGTCCGGACTGCTGAGCGAATCATTGGTACAACCCTCCCTTCTCTCCAAGAACTGTACTCATCCAGAGTGAGCAAAAGGGCTGGCAAAATCACTCTGGACCCCTCACATCCAGCACACTCCCTCTTTGAACTGTTGCCATCTGGTCAACGCTACAGAGCACTGAGCACCAGAACGACCAGACACAGGAACAGTTTCTTCCCTCAGGCAATCCATCTCATGAACACTTGACAATAACTGTGGAACACACACTATTTATTCACTCATACACTTATTTATCTAACACACATACTCAGTCTACACCTCAAATTTGCACATAATATACAGTACCTGTACATACAAAAACTGTCTATTGTAATATACCTGCACATACAACTGTCAATTTATATATTTTTATTCCTTATTTACTTGTTCTATTTTTTATTATCTGTGTTTTTTGTTCTGTCACTGTCATTCTGTTACACTGTGGAAGCTTCTGTCACGAAAACAAATTCCTCGTATGTGTAAACATACCTGGCAATAAAGCTCATTCTGATTCTGATTCATTTTATTTTTTGGGACCTACGCTATGTAACGATAGATACAGTTTCGATGGCTATAGATACCTAACTAAATCGATGCTAAAAATGCTTTAAGGTTAACAGTAACTGATCAAGTTTAACTCACATTAAACTAGTTATCTTGTTTAAATGTGTTTATCCTTGGCTGCATTAACAGTTTAGCTTTCATGTTTTTCCCCCTCTTCATATTAATGTTATAGCCTCTGCTCCTGCTGACCCTGGAATTAGGAGACCATCAAGTGTTAATCCATTTACACAGGCAGAAAAAGGAAAAATTAATAAAGAAAGGAAAGATGAATGTTAATTGAGCAAAGTTTATAAAGTTAAAGGTTTAATAAACAAAGTTTATTGTTAAAGGTTGCTGCCTTTTTCTACAGTGGAGGCTCCAGTTGCTGCCTTTTTCTACAGTGGAGGCTCCATGGTGGAGGTAAGTAAGCTGTAAGTGGTGTTGTAACTTTACCATTAAGGTTGTTGGCCAGGTTTGTAGGTAGTCTCTTAACCTAGATAATGTGTTTTTTTTTTACCTTTTATAGTAAGCAAAAATTATAAAACAATGCTATTTTTACGTTTTGTGTTCTGATGATGTCAACTATAGGGAGATGATAAGGGCCTTAAACCCCAGATATCAGTCCCCCAGCCGAGACATGCTCTCAAATACCCTCATACCTGCATGGTATGCAGTAGAAAAAGAAAACATCAAGAAAGAGTTACAAGATGTGAGGGATGTGGCTGTGAATGCTGATGGCTGGACCAGCATTGCACAGGACCACTACCTGACAGTGTCAGTCCACTATGTGAGAGAGGGCTCCATGAAAGAGAAAGTCCTACATACAAGGGCAGTATACACATCCCAGACAGGGGACATTGTAGCAGAAGAGATAGGAGATATTCTTGATGAATTCAATATAAAGGACAGAGTAGTTGCTGTGACAGTGGATAATGCAGCAAACATGGATGTAGCAGTAAAAAAGATGAGTATTAAAAAAATTTGCTTCTTTGCTCACACTCTCAACATTGCTGCTCAGAAGCTTTACACTATATCCTCAGTCTCACAATGGGCAGGAAGGATCAGAGCAATGGTGGTGTGGCTGAAAAGGTCCAGCCTGGCTAAACCTGTCCTTAAAGAGAAGCAGCGTCTTCTCGGTAGGTAGAAATCACAATAGATCAACCTTAGTGCAAAACTCTTTGGCTAAATATTTTAGAAAAATCCTTTGCTAAATCATGCAGTAAAACATCTCTGCAAATGATCAACCACTTTAATAACCACACACACACACACACCAATTTCCTCTTTCTCACTCTAGATCTTCCAGAACATGCTGTTATCCTTGATGTGAGAACAAGGTGGAATAGCTTGTTCCTCATAGTGGAGCAATTCGTGGAGCAGTTCCCTGCCATCCAGGCCACCTCCATGGACCCTCGGCTTAAGAAATCAATGGAGAAGGACAGGTAAAGAACTTTGTAATTAGCTTATACCATTTTGTGTGAACCATTGTGCTCATAAAACTATAGTCCAGCTAATGAATCTGATTATATTTTACAGACTGCAGAGAGTTTCTGATGAGGATTTCAGAAAAGCAGAACAGTTTGTCAAAGTTACAAAGATACTTTACACTTCAACCCACTGCGTCTCTGCTGAAAGGAGCCCAACCTTGGGTCAGATTCTGCCAATCTTAAATAAACTCCAGCACCACTTCACAGTTAATGATGAGGACTCCTCCTTCACAAAGACCATCAAGGACACTATCTGGAATGACCTCTCAAAAAGATACCAGGTGTGTAGTGTAATCCTGTTGAATTCTCACTTGTTTTCGTTAGGATTATTCAGGGACTCATCCTGTGTTTTTGTCTTGCAGGATGGCAGCATCAGACAGTTCTTGGAGGAGGGCACAGCCTTGGATCCCAGATTCAAGTCAAAAGTGGCAGATGAAGTGTGGACCAGACTGGAGGAGGAGCTGATGAGAAGGACCTCAGAACAGGTGTTAATTCTTATTGGTAATCTTCTACTTCTCTTAAATTGTAGATCAATATATGTGACCTTCATATTCTATTGAATACAGACTCAGGCAGAGCAGATAGAACAGGGG
>NW_015632550.1:429231-447240 GCF_001515625.1 Sinocyclocheilus rhinocerous
AGGTGACCAAGATGACAGCTCAACTGACGAAGACAGTGCATCTGCAGCAACAACACTGGTAAGAAAATATAAAGACATCCTATTTAATTTTCAGAAGAAAATTAACTTGTTTGCATTTACCTTTATAGTGTTTTATATTTTTCTTTATTTCTTTACTTATTTGTTCATAGAAGAAGCAAAAGCTCTCTGCCCTTGAGGAGCTGTTTGCTGTGGAGGACATGGCAATTGAAGCAAGAACACAGACCACTGTCAGCAGCCTTACAGAGAAGATTCAGACAGAGATAAATCAGTACAGACTGCTTCCATCCACACTGTCCACAGTGAGTCCAGTAACCTGGTGGTGGGACATGAAGGACACTCTGCCAATGCTTTCAGATTTGGCAACAAGGTATCTCTGTGTTCAAGCATCATCCACACCCACAGAGCGTACATCTTCTATGGCTGGGGACATTATCAGTCAGGAGCGGACTTGTCCGTCTCCTGAAAAAGCAGACATGCTAATTTTTCTGAAGAAGAACTGCTGAGTGATTCAAAGATCTTAAGCAGCAGTGAGCCTCACATATACTGACTTAAAACTGCTTGAACTTTATTAAAACTGTGATTAAAACTATTTGCACTGATATATTGTGTTGATTACATTTTGTTCCTTTGTGCTTTTTTGTTTCTTTGTGTAGTGGCTCAGTAGATAACCCTGTAAAAAGTGTCAACATTGTGCTTTTTTGTTTCTTTGTGTAGTGGCTCAGGAGATAAGCCTGTAAAAAGTGTCAACACCCTGAAAAAATAAAACCAAAGTTTCTCTGAGATAATGTGTAATGTAATCTTGTTAAAACAGATTTCTTAAAATCTGTATAGAAAAAAGTATCGTTCAGGAACCGGTATCGAATTCAAGGTATCGGTATCAACAATTTTGGAACGATACCCAGCCCTAATGAACAACTACAGGTGCATCTCAATAAATTAGAATGTCGTGGAAAAGTTCATTTATTTCAGTAATTCAACTCAAATTGTGAAACTCGTGTATTAAATAAATTCAATGCACACAGACTGAAGTAGTTTAAGTCTTTGGTTCTTTTAATTGTGATGATTTTGGCTCACATTTAACAAAAACCCACCAATTAACTATCTCAACAAATTAGAATACTTATTAAGACCAATAAAAAAAACATTTTTAGCCTTCTGGAAAGTATGTTCATTTACTGCACATGTACTCAATACTTGGTAGGGGCTCCATTTGCTTTAATGTTGGTAACTGCAGTTTGACTAAAAGTCAAAAAAAAAAAAGTGTCGTGTGTAAATAAGGTCCAGTTGGTTGCCTGATTTGTGAGTAGCCGTAGTTAACTCTCTCTTGAGATCAAAAGAGGCAAGCGTGTGGAAGTCTGCAGCCTGAGGTTTATCTAGGTGGATGTTGAAGTCTCCAAGCATAACTAGGGGAGTACCATCCTCAGGAAAGGTTGAGAGCAGCACATCTAATTCATCCAAGAAGTTACCTTGTGGTCCTGGGGGTCGATAAACAACTACAAAATGGATTTTAAAAGGGTGGGTAATAGTGACTGAATGTGATTCAAAGGAGCTGCTAATACCCAGAGAACGTAAAGGAATACATTTCCAGTCATTAGAGATAAGCAGACCAGTACCTCCACCTCTTCCTGTTAGACAGGGAGTGTGAGAAAATGAGAAATTATTGGAGAGTGCTGCAGGAGTAGCAGTGTCCTCTGGTTTGATTCACATCTCTGTCAGGGCCATGAAATAAATGTAATGAAATCTGCTTTGTTTACTGCAGACTGACAATTCCAGAGATTGTTAGGATTGCGCTGCCTATAGTGTGTGATGCGTGGTTTGCGAGTGGTAGTAATAGTAGGGATATGGAAACATAGTAAGAGTTGGTCATAAAAACAGAAATAGAATTGAAGAAAGGTGTAAAAAAGAGGTTGAGTCAAAAGTGATACTTATGTCCCTTGTCAGTGTCCCTGCACTGTGGAGTCAAACAGTAGAGTCAATGGTCTTTACACTCTTCGGTCTTCACACGAGGGCTGCCGTGGTGTACTAATCTTTTTTATAACCATTTGACAAAACGGAAATTGAATTCAGCGGAGCACACTTTACTGTTTATCACAACAAAGGGCTAAGCAAGTGCACGACACTGACAAGGTATGCGATACAGTACGAGACCAAATGCAACTTCAGCACCTCTCAAAAACAAGCGTTTCCTAGCAACGACAACTGTGCTAAACACTAATGAGACAAGAAATAAATACACTTACGATATGCTTTTTACTTCTGCTGATTGACTGCTTCTCTCAAAGAGAATTTCTTTACACTGTATTTTGCTAGCACTTAAACACACTTTACTGTTTATCACAACAAAGGGCTAAGCAAGCGCACAACACTGACAAGGTACGCGATACAGTACGAGACCAAATGCAACTTCAGCACGTCTCAAAACAGTAAACAAAACAAGCATTTCCTAGCAACGACAACCGCGCTAAACACTAATGAGACAAGAAATAAATACACTTACGATCTGATTTTAACTTCAGCTGATTGACTGCTTCTCTCAAAGAGTATTTCTTTACACTGTCTTTTGCTAGCGCTTAAACACACTTTACTGTTTATCACAACAAAGGGCTAAGCAAGCGCACGACACTAACAAGGTATTCGAAATAATAATATCACCTAATTTTCCAGAGATTCTCAAACGATTAGTTAAATACAAAGATTCAGTCTCTATAAACCCCTCCTTTCCATGCGCCTACTCTGCTCTGATTGGTCAGATGGCCCAGTCTGTTGTGATTGGTCTACCGCATACAGAACTAGTTGGAAACAATACGCCCATTGCCATAGTTCCAGATTTTGAACACTCAATAGAGAATATAAACATCTATTATTTATCATACTAACAGGTTGTGATTCAATGGAGCCAGCTGGTCCAAATAAACTGGGTACTGAGCTATCTTTCAAGAGCATGAGTTTTGTGAATCCCGCGTTGAACTCCACGAGATTAGAGAAGCAGTCGTCAGTAAAATTACATGTTTGTGGGTGGGGTCAAGTTGTTCGTAGTCGGCCAATGTAGAACATACTGTAAGTGGGAACAATTATGCAAATGTGTTACCCCGTGACGTGTAGCCGTCACGAAAGTGGGATTCGAATTACTAACGACTTGTTTAGGCTGTACAGAGTTGATTCTTTATTTTGGGAGACAATAACTTTATTTCTATCATGAGAACTCTCTGAAGATTTTAGCATGGTAATAGTTATGACAATGTTAATGTATTTGGTCTTGGCAGAATAGATCTGTTAAGCTGCTGCTGCTGCTGTTGGTTATTGCTGTATTTGTAGATTATTGCTGCTGCTGCAAGCAAGTACAGGAACTTGCTATTGCCAATACATAAGCCTATATGGTGCTGTGAGTATTTAAGACATGCTGCTGTTGCACAAATAGCATATAAAATAACCGGTAGCAGATCTATACAGGTGGAGCAGGGGAAGGTGGAGGGTTTCAGAGGAACTCTGAAAGTGCGCTGCAATGCTCAAGCGAATGCTAATCAGCCATTTAATTGTAAAGCAGCAAGCTCATTGGCTGCGTATGCAACATGAACCAATCAGCTTGTGACAAGTCGTTTAATGCTAAGAATACCATCAGTTACGTTAAGGACCCATCAGCCTGAGCCATCTAGAATTTCATGACAGAACTTGGTATTTATCTCGCACTTTCAGCTTTATAATTTTGCAGATTGTTTACATTCACATACAGGTACATTACACACTGCATGAAAGGCAATATTGGAGATGGCATAATAGGGGCACTTTAATGCTTATTACTTAAAAAGCCTTGAATGTCAATTTAAGGGTGTGTTCACATCTATAGTTTGGTTCTCTTGGTTCTTTTGGAAAAAAAGAAAACAAAACATTTAGGCCTAGCCCTTGGATTAGTTAGCATTCACAATATCATTGTCTTCACTCTCCCTCTTGAATAGACTTAGAATGGAGTACAGTATAATAGAATAGAGATATCAGATATAGAGAGGGTAGATCTATCTATCTATCATATATTTATCTATCTATCTATCGATCGATTAAGACAGAAATGTTGTACCTCAGATTAGTTGATGTGTCTCTTCCCTTACATTTTATTGGCTTGCCCATAGGCTGGTCGCTCTTCATGGACACACAGCTGGACTCCAATGGGTTTGATCTATCTCTCAGACTTAGAATGAAGTACAGAATAGAGATATTAGTAACTAATACAAGAATTCAGATTTAATTTACACATAGATTACTTTCAGAATCTATCTATCTATCTATCGTATCTAGACAATGCAGCACCTCAGATCAGTTGATGTTTGTCTTTCCTTAAATTGTATTGGCTTGCCCATAGACTGGTTGCTCTTCATGGACACACAGCTGGACTCTGGTGGGTTTGATCTCCCTCTGTGCAAAAGACTTATTTAGAGTACAATAGAATAGAGACATTAGAAACAGAGATGATAAATTGTCTCTCTGTCTAGGCTAGATGTTTGATCTCTCCTTGTACAAAAGACTAGAGTACAAAAAGACACAAAATTCATATTGTTGATTTTGCATGTAAATTAATTTCACATAAGGAATCATAAGGATGCTATATTTATCTGTCTCTCTGTATTTCTGTCTGACTATCTGAAACATTATACCTTAGATCAGTCGATGTTTGTCTTCCCTTAAATTTTATTGGCTTGCCCATAGACTGGTCACTCTTCATGGACACACAGCTGAACTCTGATGGGGTTGATCTCTCTCTGTGCAACATACTTAGAGTACAATAGAATAGAGACACTAGTACTACATTCAGAAATCAAGAATTCAGATGTAGATAAACTTCATATAGGGCAGGGGTGGCGAACTCCGGTCCTGGAGAGCCGCAGCCCTGCAGAGTTCAGCTCCAACCCTAATTAAAACTCACCTGCCTGTAGCTCCCTAGTAACCGTTCAGACCTTGATTAGCTTGTTCAGGTGTGTTTGATTGGGGTTGAAGCAATGCGGCTCTCCAGGACTGACGTTCGCCACCCCTGATATAAGGAATCTATCTATCTGGCAACCAAGACAACCAAGCTGAGAGTGGAATGGCGTGTTTGGCAGCACCAGTTCGTATATGCTTTACAGGTTTTTAAGGATGTATGGGAACCCTATATCTGTATTAGAGTACAATAGAATATAGACACTAGTAATAGATTCAGAATTCAAGAATTCAGATGTAGATAAACTTCATATAGGGAATCTATCTATCTGACAACCAAGCTGAGAGTGAAATGGTGTGTTTGGCAGCACCAGTTCGTATAAGCTTTCCAGGTTTTCAAGGATGTATGGGAACCCTATATCTGTATGTCTATCTATATGATATAGATAGAAATCTATATCTATCTATATCACCAACTTAAATCACCAAAAACAACCATGGCAAAGATCCACCTACACTGTTAAAAGGCATACGGTGAAAGATCATATGAAGACACTGATGTACCTGCATCCTGAAGGAAAATCTCTGTTGTTGAATGTTTGTGTGTTCTCCATAAATCATTTAGTCTTCACAGCTGCATAAGGCTAATGAGGCATACACAAGTATTTATTACATTTTTGTAAATTAACTTGAATGTAGTATTCATGAGGACAAAATAATACAGGTTTTGAGAGGGTGCCTTGGCATGCACTTTGGACTTGCATTTTATAGTGATTATCAAGAGCAGCAAAATGTAAGAGGCATTAAAAAAAAATAATAATTTCAAGCACCATACCTTAAGACTCACTCTCCCCTTAACCAAAATCCAGGCTATAAAGATATTCTCAGAATATTCATTGTTTCCCACTAAGTAGCTTAATTCCTGCATTAGCAAATAAAAATAATATAAAACGTTGATTAAAATTACATTATGCAACTGCAAAATGGCGCGCAGATGAAATCCATTTTAACTTAATTCTGGCTGCAAGTTTGCAATCCTCATTTCATATGTCAGACACAGTATTATAGTGACGATTACCTCATTCAGTGATAGCCTATATCAAAATTGTATGTTCTTGTGGGAAAGAATGAGTTTCTCTAGAAGACATTGGTTTTCATATTTCACATTTTATTAGGCTAATCCATTGCTGGTCTCCGGCATCGCATTTACTATAACTTTTATATACGCCGACATACACTTTGCATTTTATAAATTTTTAAACAAAATTTGTCAATGTGGTTTAGTATGCATGTATATATATATATATATATATATATATATAAGGACTGGAGACAATTTGTTTTTTGTTTTGTGATTCACCTCAACGGAGAAAAAAAAAAGATAGACAGAGCGGAGCATCACATTTTGGCACTGGAATCTCAAATAAACAAAATGAAATGACAACTTTAAAAAAAAAGTGGTTAGAACGTTACCTGTGTATACTTGCGACGTCGTCTGTTTTTCCACACATTTCTGTTACTTCAGGACTCCCACGCACATGCGCACAATTGTGCGAATCCGGTAGCTGCATGATAAGCCGGGCGTTTTCCAAGTGTGCAACTTTCCTCTTATCTCTTAAGGCGTAAGGAAAAAGACGAGTGCGCATAGTTCAAGAGTTCAGTTTGAAACCCTGGAATAAGCCACTCTCTTAAGTTCATTCAAATATAGTAGTTGTAGTAAGCTGTCGATAAGTTCAAACACTGCTTGGACACGTGGAGTGTGAATACCACGGGACAAAAACTAATAGCCTATGTGTTAAAATAATGGTCACTCAGACATAAAACAAAACAGAATAAATGTCTTTTGTTCATCATTACAGAGCTTGTATTGTAGAAATATGGATTTAGGGTTGAGTGGGGGAAAATGCCCCCCTACTGTTTTTCCGAAAATAACAATTAGATAAAATCAAGATACATTTGTTGTAACTACGTCGTTGACAAGAGTGATGTAGACGTTTTCACCATGAAGCTTGCACTGGTGATGTACCTGAGACAAAACGGATTTCACAGTAAATTATCTCATTTTCAGCAGTAAGGAAAAAAGTGTTTTAAAGCTTGTTGTTTTGTAGAACATCACAGTTATATACAGGGCTCGAATTGAGGGGGGGATGGCATCTCCCTTGACAAATAGCATCCACTCTGTAAAACCCATAGACTGTATAAAAACATGGATGTAGTGTCCGTGACGTCACCCGTAGGGTTCCGAAGATAGTTTTTGAAGCTCAAAAGTGGGCGGAGGCGGCCGTCGCCATCTTGGCAGTGCGTCACCGCTCGTCACTCCCGGATAATCGAAGATGGGCAAAGAGGCGGGAGCAGGTTGTTGAAACCACGCCCACCTAGCTCGATGGTGGTGACAGCAGCGGCAATCCACCTGTCACTCAAGTGGCCACGCCCTTAATTATGCAGAACTTTAAGGCTTAATATAATTTAAACGGATGAGTAATAAAAAAAATTCACCCCCCTCACAGTTGTCATGAAGGGCAAAATTAGCTATATAGACCAAAACCACTTTTTGTACCAGGCTGTAAACATATTTTTTTCTGCTGTAAAGTTGGGCATCTTAACATTGGGGGGTCTATGGGATTGCCTCCCTTTTGGAGCCAGTCTCAGCACAAAAACACACTCAGCAAAATATTAATTATCTTTACTGATACTTGAACCACTGAAACATTACTCTAGCATAAACACAGAGGATGCTGCATTTCAAAACATTTAAACACATATGACACTTATTGCACATGTAGCACACTATACAGCAAAATGTGGGAAAGAAGTGTCCATTCTTCTCAGACAGCCCATACCAGATTTTAGATTCCATTCTCTCATAGGGGCAGCGATCCGCCTACACCCCAGACGAATTACAAATCACAAATCAAAAATTGCTCTTGGTCGCACTGCTCGACCTGACCTGGTATGGTATTGTATGGGCTGGATCTGTCTGTCTTTTGAATGCTGTGCTGGTACTTCAGCAGGCACCTGAAGCATGGACGAGGCATTGATGTTTTGTTCTTTCTCCTTAATGTTTGCAGAAATGCAGGGCTCCACGGGCTCCTCTTTTGTGATGAGAAGGTGACGCCGGTTTCTGCGATATACCTGACCATCTGAAGTGTGAACATGATAGGATCTTTCTGTATTGGCAGGATGAACAACAACAGCGGGCTTCCAGAGGCTGTGCTCTTGTATGCGAACAGATTGTCCGGTGTGAAGCTGTGACAATGGACGAGCTGAGCGATCATAATACTTTTTCTGATGCTGCTGCTTTACCCTTTTGGAGTGTGCCTCTGTGAAACTGACAATTTCAGGTAGGAGCTGCTTGTTAGTGGTTGGCAGTATGGATTGCAATCTGCGACTCATGAGGAGCTGTGCAGGCGACTTGAAGTTGTCAACAGGTGTATTCCTATACTCTAACAGGCTGAGATAGGGATCTTTCCTGTCCATCTTGGCTTTTGTCAAGATCAATTTTGCGATCTGCACAGTCTTCTCAGCCAAACCATTGCTCTGTGGGTAATGGGGGCTAGAGGTGGTGTGTGCAAAGCCTCATGTCTTTGCAAAGTCTTCAAACTCCTTGCCTCGATATTGTGGACCATTGTCGGAGACAAATTTCTCTGGGATGCCATGTCTCGTGAAAATGACTTTGAATTTGCTGATGACAGCGGCAGCCGTGGTGGTGCTGAGTTTGTCCAATTCAAAGAAACAGCTATAGTAGTCTACTGTAACCATGTATTCTTCATGGTTCCAGGAAAAGAGGTCTGAAGCTATCACCTGCCATGGTCTGGTTGGTATTTCGTGAGGAATCATGGGTTTGAACGACGTTGCTCCAGGCAAGTATCGCATCTTTCGACCATGCGTTCTATTTGTTTACTCATTCCTGGCCAGAATAACACATCTCGTGCTCTTTGCTTCGACTTCTCTATGCACATGTGACCGACGTGAATGCGTGTGAGCATATCTTTTCTGAGTGAAGTGGGTATGACTATTTTCTCACCTTTGAGAATGATTCCGTTGGTCAATGAGAGTTCGTCTCAGAAGTTCCAAAAATCACTGATGTCTGCGGGGCATTTCTTCCTCTCTCCAGGCCATCCATCCAGAATCACCTGTCTGAGCTGGACGAGCTGGCTGTCTGTTTTACTGTGAGCATTTGACCACCATATCCAGTGAGACTGTGCCTAGTTAGTGTGAGCTTGCACTGAGTTTTCAGTCTATTAAATGTGTGCAGTGGAATGACATACTTTCGCAAAGTGATTGTGTTTTCCGCATTTACCACACTGTTTGCCTTTAGCAGGGCATTTTTCAAACGGACCATGAGCCTGGTTGCCACAGTAACCGCAACTTCTGCCGTGCTCCGCGACGTCATTGCTGCTCCGATGTGAAGCTTTCATTCCAGCCTTCCCTGCTCGCTTCTGCGACTCTTCCTGGGTAGTGACAGCGTGCACTGCTTGATCACGGGGGTTGTATGTGCTGTTTGCAAACGTTTTCAGCTGAGCATGTGCAACTTCGTGTGACCTGGCTATATCCATGGCCTTGTCTAGCGTTAACTCAGAGCCGACGCTCAACAGCTTCTCCCGCACTTGCGGAGAGTGAATGCCAAACACAATGCGATCTCTTAACCATTTCCTCGCTGTCTGCATAAGCACAGTCTTTGACTAATAGTCTTAGTTCGGTCACAAATTGCTCAAAACTTTGTAGCGTCTGGACCACTCAAACACACAATATATATTTTGTTAGGTCCATTCCTTCGCTGAGATTTTCGTGCTCTGTCTCTATGGACTTTCTTGAGAGGGTGTCCGCCACTGGAATCTCCTTTCCTGGCCGGTGTGTGATGGTGATGTCATATTTCTGGATGTCATATTCAGCGGAGCTGCGGCTAGAGGTTTTTTCATCACTGATTCAAGCGGCTTGTGATCAGACTCCACAATGACTTCACGGCCATACACATGCACAAAGCGCTTGCAGCCGAATAAGACCGCATAGAGCTCCTTCTCTATTTGAGTGTAGCTAACTTCACATTCAGTCAGTGACCTTGAGGCATAGCTGAGCGGCTTTCCGTCCTGAAGCAAGACTGCCCCGAGGCCATATTTTGATGCATCCACTTGAAGGTGCAGTTCTTTCTGGGGGACATAGTACACAAGTACCGGTCCAGGTTCCTTAGTTATGAGGTCTTTCATTTTTTGGAATGCATCATCGTGCTGGGAATCCCATATGAACTCGCTGGACTGTTTGAGCAGCTGACAAAGTGGTGCATTAATGTCTGATAAGCAGGGTGCAAACTTGGACAGATAATTTACCATTCCCAGGACTGTTTCAAGCTCGGCTTTGCTCTTTGGGGGCTCCATGTTTTTGATCTCTGAGACCTTTTCAGGGTCTGGCTTGATTCCTTCAGCGGATAAGCAGTGACCAAAGTAGCGAACTTCAGTGGCACTCACAATGCTTTTCTCAGGGTTGAGTTTCATGCCTTTCTCACGAGACCTTTGCAACATCGCGTGCAAGTTGTCATCATGCTCCTTTTTGGTTTGTCCGTAAACCAGAATATCATCGACGATCGCGACAACCCCATTTAGACCTTCGTATGTCTCATCGATTTTGCGTTGAAATTCATCCTGAGCTGAAATGATGCCAAATGGAAGACGCCGAAATCTGTAACGTCCAAATATAGTGTTGAATGTTGTCAGCTTGGACGATTCCTCTGTTAGTTTTATTGCCCAGCACCCTGAACGGGCATCTAAAACACTGAAGTACTTTGCACCCGTAAGCTTGGGCGTGATGTCTTCTATTGTTGGTAAGGGGTAGTGTGGACACTTGATCGCTTTATTGAGGCCGCGGGGATCTAAGCATATTCTGAGTTTGTGGGTTCTCGGTTTTTCCACGACTTGGTGTCTCTTCTCCTGGCTTTTAAGGCCAGCGGGAACGAGCTCCAGGTGCGCCACTCATCGCGCACAGGTGTTGTGCGTCGGTGATCAGTGTGGCAGCGGCGTTTCCAGGGCGACGCTAATCTGGACTCGGGATACTCGCCACAATATATATGAAATGAAATGTACTTGAAAGGTCTCTACTGTACACCCATTTTTTCCCAGGGTATATAGGCCTACAGGTGAGTGACACATTGTTTTGACTAATAAAGATGGAAGAAAAAAAAGTGGACTATTGGACATGAGAATATTTGCTGATGAATGTTTACCATAACAGTAAATATTGTACATTGCCACAGTAAACAAGTACATTGTCTCTATTGTTGGCTTATGTCACTTAGTGTGTGTGCATGTGTGTTTGTTTGTGTGTGTGTTTGTGTGTGTGTGTGTGTGAGAGAGTGTCTTGTTTTTCACAAATAGAGCAAAAAGACTTTGAACTTAAGTTACTCAGTGTCTAAATAGTGCTTTTGCCCTCAATATGTTCACGTGCTTCTGGACACTGTAAATAGTCAACCTTTTAAGTGTCAAAGATAAACAAGTATTATAGTGTTTACAGTACTAACTTGGTTAAAAGATTTGTTTTTGTAATTTGTCCAGTTGTTTCCTTCTTGTACAGTCTGCTGCTTGTTTTGTGCAAAACTTCTTGTACAGTCTGCTGCTTGTTTTGTGCAAAACTTCACCAAAAAAAAAAAAAAAAAACCTTCTACTACTAGAGGTTGCTTTATACTATGAAAAACGCTCAAGTGTAAAGCATGTTTGCATGACGTGTGCAATTACAGAAGATGCAGAATTAAAGAGCAACATCAAAGGCAGAATAGAACACACTGAATTCTACTCATTTATTGTCCTTGAATGATGACACACTAAATACCTAACTAGCACCAACAACTAAGTTAAAAAAATAATTTAAATAATTGTTCTGTACATTTGTAAGGTCAAAAAGCAATTGTAACTAAAAAAACAAAGCAACAAAGCAATTTGTCTACATTGCAATTGAATGCTATTCAGCTGTGGTATGAATGAATTTTTCTCGTCAATGCTAACTGCATAAAGAGAGCTTTATTGATGTACATAATTGGTTTTGGAATATGATTTCCTCTGCTCTTACTCTTTTCAGATAAACCTGTGAGGAAAAAAACAGACAAACCTGTCAACCTGTTATCCTGACAGAGAGTGATCCTTGCTTTTGCTGAGAGGGCAGTACTTACAAGGCTAAACATTGCGCTTTTGCGCCATGTAATTGGCTTGGTTATCAAAAATGTTGTCTACGAAACTATTTAGGATTCATCTTTAGTCTTCTCATTAAATTTCAGCTACAATGGAAACAATAATCTTGTGAACTCTTTGAAAATATCTGATTTATCATTGTTATCATTGACAGGGCAGGTTGGACAAAGAAAGTGAACCTTATATGACTTCTCCAAAAACTAATTGGAGTCAGTTAAGGAGATAAAAAAAAAAAAAGCATACAAAGCCTAGTTACTTCTCAAGAAAGATTCTGCTTTCTGCTCCTCATGCATTTTTTAAACTTTAAAAAAAATTTTTTTTATTACTGTTGGCACGGATCAGCCAGGCTCTGAGATTTCCCAATCACAGTGCACATCCTCACCCGATTACTAACCAGCCACATCTGCACGCCATCAAGTTCACTCATAAGCACACACCTTGTCTCTTCTCATTGTCCAGTCTCATTTATTCGAAGTGGACTGCTTACCCCTTGCAATGAGGTGTTGTCAGGGTTTGTTTTGGGTTGTGTTGGTGTTCATGTCTTTTGCTTTGTATTCATGCTCTTAGTTTAGTTTCCTGGGTTGCGTCCGAAATCGCATACTGCTTAGTAGGTACTACAATTGAATTTGAACGTACTACTCGATCGTTAAAAAAGTACGTTCTATATAGTATGAATGCGAGTAGTATGAATGGAATTCGGACGTACTACATCTGCCATGTTGATGTTGTCACGTGACATGCGTCTTCACAACAGCGCCAAAATGTTTAAACTTTCAATAAGTCAGTTATAAGTTAAACAAGTGCAATTTAACCACAATTGAACAACGTTTTTCCCTGAGGTACACTTGAAAAGAGCCGCGTCGCCGCCTTCCGCCATTTTCGAATATGACGCCTCCTCTCCCGTGGCCTCATGGGATAGTAAAGTGTCCATCGTATGCATGCTACGGAATTCAGGCGGAAGTAGTGTTGCCAAACCCCTCCCTCAGAAAATCGCTAGAACCACCCTCAAAAGTCTCCATTTTTCACAAAAAGTCGCCAAATATGAAAACAAAGTAAATACAGTTACATTTGGTAAAGGTAAAAGAAAGTAAATATATATACACTTTACAAATGATGACAGTATAAAAAATATAACAAAAGATTAAGTATAACAAAAAATTCTGAAGTGAAATTAGGAAATGCTTGTCAAATGCTGACTCAGCCGGCGCAGTTTCTCCAGAGCGGCTGCAGGTTTCGAATACTATGAATTCGGACATACTACTCGCCTCTATATAGTATGGAAGTATGCGATTTCGGACGCAGCTCTGGTTTGTCATGTGTTCCTTCTTCTTCTTTGGTGTTTTATTGGCGGTTGGCAAACCAGCTTATAGGTGCATTACCGCCACCGACTGGATTGGAGTGGATCAAGATTTATGCAATATACAGTATATGATGGGGAAAGACCCATATAAATTTATATATATTTATAAATATGCATACATACATACATACATACATACACACAAACACACACACACACACACACACATATACACATATACGCACATATATTATCTATATTCTATATTCTCTTACTTAATTCACATTCTTTTATAAATCTAATAATATCATCATATATCTTGTTGATTTATGTTGAGCTGATTTCCCCAATAAACCTGACAAAGAAAAGTCATGGTGTTTTTCCTACGTTTTGTTCAACCTGAGAGAAAATATAATTAATCATTATGTTGAAAAATAACGGACTACAAACGCTACCTTGTGGAGAACCATTCTCCGCCGTGTATACTCTGGAATATTCATAACCTACCCTCACTTGTATTTTCCTCTTAAATAAAAAGTCCAAACCCCAATTATATGTTCTACTGTTAATTCCTAATGATTTTAATTTTATCAATAATCCTTCTTTCCAGGGCATATCATATGCTTTCTCCACATCAAAGAAGACTGCTATTACTACTTCTTTGTTGGTCTGTGCTTTCCTTATGTCTGACTCTAGGCACAATACAGAATCCATTGTATTCCGACCCCTACGAAACCCACTCTGATATGGAGATAAAAGAGTTTTACTTTCCAGGAAGTATGTTATTCTTTCTGTAATCATTCGTTCCATGATTTTGCATAAATGTGAAGTCAAGGCAATTGGTCTGTAACTAGAAGGATCTGATGGGTCTTTCCCTGGTTTAAGAACGGGTACTATTATTGCTTGTTTCCATACTGAAGGAAGTTGTCCAGTATCCCAAATTTGGTTAAACAGATTTAATATTATTTCTAACGAGTTATCTGTCATGTGTGCCAACATTTTATAACATATCCCATCTTTCCCCGGAGTAGTCTGTTGAGCACTAATTATTGCTCTTTTTAACTCAAACATGTTTAATGGTAGGTCTAATGGATTTTCTGACATCTCATTTTTCTTTAAAATATTAGGGTATTCCATTAACGTTTTATTCCTACTCTGTTCGATATTCCACCAGGGTACACTCTTGGAACATGTAACTCCTGTGCTTTTAGGTATTGTAGGTACTGCCGATTGAATAATTTCATTAACTAGTTTATTGTTAAAAACATTTATATCCCTCTGATTCTCCTCTCGTAGAGCCACAAATCTTTTTCCACAAATTTCTTTAAAAGCTTCCGAATTTACATTCTCCAGTTTCCATCTAGAAATTCCCTTTTCCTTTTTAAAACAAATTTGTATGCCAACTTTAGTCACTATCGGGTAATGGTCACTCCCTACAGTAGTATCTTTGGACACACTCCATGTGCTGATCCCTGCTATTGAACTAGATATAAATGTCAGGTCAAGTACTGCTTCTGTATTATGAATGCTATTATACCTTGTATATCTTCAGCGTCCTCATCATTTTTTTTCTTACATTGGCGAGTCACCCAGCGAGGGATTTCTGAAAAAGCAGAGAAAATGTGTTTATTTCTTTTAAGCTGTTTTTTTTTTTTTTTTGTTATTTGTCACCTAATTCTGCTTTTCAGATTGCCCATGTGTCCCTGTGTTCATCTCTATCCTGATTTAATCAGCATTTCACACACAAAGTGTGCTTCTCACACAAAGTCTGTTCCAAACAGTAGACTACTCTGCTGCCTTATGAGGTACCATTTTTTGGCCTCAAAGGCAGCACCACATGTATCACTCACAGATATACTGTCTGTCATTCCAGAATGCATTGCAATGAGCTCAGAAATTTAATTCAAGATGGCTGCAAAGTAGTAAGCTAAACTACCACATATCTACAGAGTTGGCTAGCTAAGTTTGTTAACTAATGTAATAGCTATTGTTTAGAGAAAAGAAAAAAACTTAGTTACATATTTACATCACAAGCTACTTGTTATCATTACATTTCATTTAAGCTGTTTTTTTTTTTTTTTGGCCAGGGAACCCCCTCATTTAAAAAAAAAATCTAGAAAAGAATTTTAAGGTCAGAAGAGAATTTGGTTTAGTCAAAATTCTGTTTAAGATTCTAACGGAACTTAATCAGCCGGACGCAGTGTGGTGGCAGAGTTGGATTGGAATTGTTGTTTCTAAAGTAACTGAAGCAAAGTGCTTAAGTTAAAGTTTCTAATGTAATTGAAACTGACTGTGAAGTTGTGATACAATTCTGATGGACTTCTAAAGTAACTGAATTGACCCGACGCAGTGTGGTCAAAGAGATTATTTCATAGCTGATGTGTGTTATAGTGTAGTGAATCCGACGCAAGAGTGGGCTATATGTCTCAATTAAAAAATTGTCCCAAAATGCCTAAAAATAAAGAGGGAAAAGTTGCTAATGCACTTCGAGCTCTTTTTGCCTCATACAAGGTTACTAAGAAAAGATTAGAAGAAATTAAAACAGAAAACAAGTTGCTAAACTCTCAAGTCAGCGACAGTCTCATGTCACTGAGAAATTGCAAGGCTGAAGAGATCATTTTGAAAGAACAGATAGTGAAATTGAAATTTCAAAGTCTGATTCAGAGAGATGCTTGTTTGAAGGGACAACTAGACAATTGGTACATGCCCAATACAATTCTGAATATGATGAGATTAACTGCAAGGAAACCTTTAGTCAATGACATAAATCTTTAAATGGTTCTGTGAGGTTCCCAATAGCACCAGTGCGAACAAAACAGACTGGAAATGGAAATGAGAGGGTTCTTGATCAAAAAACTGAAAATGGCCAAGCTGTAAGAAAGCTGTCTTTTATGTACATTCAAAGTCTGTTTACAGCAGTGGGTATTTTTGACCCTAATAACATGGATCCTGTAGAGTTCTTGTTGAAACTGGAGAAGGTAGGATGTTCGTGACAAAAGAGCAGACAGAGGGGTAAGAACAGAGCTCTTCTTAGAGTTGTTAGGACTCATTTGGTTAACTTGAGAAAGATAACTGTGGTGACAATGGAAACTGGAGAGCATCCTATGGCATTTGCGTCCAGGTTGTGGGAAATGTTAAGCTGTTACAGTGGTGTGCCAAATGCAACTAAACAAAACCTCATGCATTAATTGTAATTCACATATGCGAGAAGCCATTGCTCTGCATGTAGATGTAAATACTCCATACGAGCAAATAATTTCCAAAATGACACAATATTTCAATGCAAGAAGTCAAATGAAAGCTGCAGAATCAAGACATCAGATTGCTGCCTTTGGCAGGAGGGAATATTCTAAATATGGTTTCCATCAGAGACCCAGGCGATTTGCAAGAGTAATTTCAGAAGGTGTTACTCTTTGTTATGCATGTGGAAAAGCTGGTCACATTGCTAGACATTGTCAAGACAATGAGGGACCTTATCAAAGCTTTGTCTTGTCTTTGTGGAAAGGATGGTCACATAGCAAGGCATTGTTTGGAGAAAGGTAAGAAAGATCAGGAAGTTGTTTGTTTTGCATGTGGAAGGATGGAACACAAGGTGAGACAGTGTCACTTTTCACACAAAAGAAAGATGGACTATCTTGATTTGCTTAAGAAGATAGGCAGTTTAGAAACCCAGCTGGAACTGTTGAAGGGAAATAAGGAAGAAGCTATTCACACCTTACCAGACACAGCACTGCATGAACAACATGACTGTATCTCAGTCTCAAGCAGATGCTAATGTGAATTGGAGGAATTGTTTTATGATAGTAGCATATTTTAGAAAAATATGTTTACTATCAAAAGAAAATGGGGGGGTGATTCTTTATAATTTCTGAGAAATGTGTTAATGGCATTAATATTTAAATTTAATTTATGAGAAATGATTTAATTGCATTCTGTGATTAAATTTCTGTAGCTTTGATGTTTTTAATGTAAGAAGATTCTTATGGGGAAGGGGGGGGGGATGCACATTTTGAAATGTTTGTTCAAAATGTGCAGCCTCCTGGATTAAGATGATCTCGTCATCTGAAGGACAAGAAGGCCAGCAACCCAAACCCAATACACATACCTAGCAAGGTTTCATAAACACACAGCAACAAAATGTAATAATTTATTAATAACAAATAATGATTCCTCAGCCAAGCAATGTGTTCTTCAGCAACTTTCAGCAGAACAGTTTAAAGTGGATTTTTTATGTGTAACATCATGCTAAAGATTACATGCATCCATTAATTTAAAGAGATCCACTACAGTTGTAATAAAAAAGTGTTCAGATTATTGACTATTGACACCAGTGAAGTAAAGCATCAATTATTCACATCGTTGCTGTGTAATATCCACAGTAGCATAAATAATATGGAGTGAATTAGGGCTGTGCGATATTGAAGAAAAATGTGATATGCGATAACTCATTAAATAATGCGATATTCGATATGCGATATGATAATGCTTAAAGTGCCACATGCTCAGATGAAACAGTTTTACTCAGCTGTTGCTGAGTCAGTTCTGTGAACTTCT
Organism: Sinocyclocheilus rhinocerous; assembly: GCF_001515625.1. Taxonomy (NCBI): domain Eukaryota; kingdom Metazoa; phylum Chordata; class Actinopteri; order Cypriniformes; family Cyprinidae; genus Sinocyclocheilus; species Sinocyclocheilus rhinocerous. Next base: position 447,187 of record NW_015632550.1, read on the forward strand.
ATAACTATCTTGTGTCATATATATATGGTTATTTGTATGTATGTATGTATGTAT